>NC_079225.1:12018867-12020664 GCF_029633865.1 Lampris incognitus | reverse complement strand
AGAAAGAGAGAGGGAGACAGAGGGAGACAGAGAGAGATAGAGAGAGAAAGAGAGAGACTGGGAAACTATGGGCAATAAAGCTTGTAAACTGGTTTTGAACCATAAATAATCCCAGTACATTGTATGTAGGTGTGTGACGAGAGAGAGCGATTTCAGAGTGCAGATTTCAGGCCCAGGGAAACGTGCTGATCTGCGGAGACCTAAATGCACATACTGGCTCACGTCCAGACTCAAACTCAGAGGATGGTAATAAACACATATTTGGACAAAACTTTCCTCAAAACATCACGAACCCTTCCTCACCATAACTCTGACCCACAGGTAAACAAGAATGGAAGATGATGCAGTTATACAAAATGGAGACAGCTGATCAATCACTTCCAAAAACAATATAGAAACATTCCCATTAATTCTGATTCAGAACAAACGCATATAACCGAAAAGTTAAAACAAATTAAAATTAGCCAGCAAAGACCTCCCAGGACCCTTCGCGCCTCCTGATTACCGAGCAAGAACTAGAAAAAAAAAGTTAAGCAACCTAAAGCCAAATAAATCAAGTGGGCTTGACGGCATCCTAAACGAGATGCTTAAACACACAAGGAAAAAATCAGGTTGGCCGTACTTAAATTACTCAATTTGATCTTGAATGTAGGTTACTTCCCAGACATCTGGAATCGTGGTCTCATTTCGCCGATTTTTAAAAATGGAGATAAATCTGACCTTGATAATTAAAGAGGCATTTGTGGGAACAGTAATCCAGGGAGGGTTTTCTGCAACATTATAAATTCTCGGCTCATACACTTCCTTACGAAACACAATGTCCTGAGCAAAAGTCATATTGGATTCATACAAATCACTGCACATCAGACCATATTTACACCCTACACACCCTCGTCGACAAATGTTTATCGAAATAAGAACAAAATATTTGCATGTTTCATTGACTTCAAAAAAGCATCTGATTCAATATGGCACATTGGTTTAATTTACAAACTACTTCTGAGTGGCATGGGGGGTAAAACATATGACTTAATAAAATCCATGTATACAAACAACGTGCAGGCATCAAGATTGGACACAGGAGAACATCATTTATTTCTCATGAACGTGGGGTGAGACAAGGCTGCTGTTTATCACCTGCCCTGTTCAACATTTATATTAATGAATTGGCCACAATGTTGGAACAGTCCACAGCACCTGGTCTTACACGTCACAACTCGTCAAATTCCTGCTGTACACAGATGATTTAATACTGATAAGTCCAACAAAAGATGGACTTCAACAGAGTTTGAACATACTTGAATGTTACTGTCAGACCCGAGCCCTGGCAATTAACGTCAAAAAGACCAAAACAATGATGTAAATGGCCAGCCTTCTCCAAATTTGTTATGTCCTATTCAAACTGGTGTGTGACGTCACTAGTTAAATTTTCGTTTACCCCCTTCCAGGGTGCGCCAAACCCCACACCATGAATAGGACATAACAAATTTGGAGAAGGCTGGCCATTTACAGATGTCAGGGAAACAAATATCACTTTACAACTGGAACACATACAATAGAAAACTGTTTGGAACATAATTATTTAGGCTTGAAAAGAAGTTCCACTGGAAATTTTAACCCAGCAGTAAATGAACTGAGGGAGAAAGCATGCAGGACATTTGTGCAATCAAAAGACAAATTCACATTCAGATTCCAAATTTAATTTGGCACAAATTAATTCAAAGTATTATAGAACACATTCGGCTCTATGGAATCGAAGTGTGGCACCCACAAACAAACCAATCTTTGAATAATGGG
>NC_079225.1:11933867-12013867 GCF_029633865.1 Lampris incognitus | reverse complement strand
GGGAATTCAACATTTCTCTGCAAAGTCATCCTTCGAGTTAATTATGCCGAACCAAAAAATACAGCAAGCGGATCGATGGCTGTAGGTCAATGGCTCCGTTCACTTGGCACACTGGGAAGGATTAGTTTGGATTAGAAATGATTTATACTTGGACTCAGTGGGTATTCAGGATGTCATTATTTCTGTGGGTCTGGGGAAAAGCCCCACCCCCCACCCCCCGTGGCGAGACCAATACCACTTCATCATTATCAGTAACACATCAAGGGACCAAACTCCACATTTAACAATGCCCAACAAAGAGGATCGACCCAATATATTCATCAGTTTAGCCTCATTAGCCAAGAACGAAACACAGCTCACTTTATCCTTTAAAAAGATTAACCACCCTTTCACACAGTTCAACATAAACATCCAATATATTCCATCTGGCTCCTGGAGTTGGATTTTTAGCATTGGGAAAATTGGGGAAAAAATGTCAAATTTGACTGACAGCGTTCCGACTGGCTGATTCTGGTTTTGGAGCATCCCATCACATGCACGTATTCTTGTACCTCAGCCTAGCTAACTGCAATGGGGAGCAAACCTTCTCCCAAAAGAATCAAAACTAAAACAAACAACAAAAAAAAACCCACCTTGTGATAGACTGGAGACCTCTCCATGGTGTCTCACTTCCTCCTGCCCAAGGCATACTGGGATGGACTCCATCCACCACCCTGCCACCCCCACAACCCTGAGGTGGATTAGGTAGCTATAGAAAATGGATGGATGGACAAAATACCCACCAAAAATTGCTGTACTATCGTTTTGCCTAGAAATTAAGCCAGTTTGTTGGCTAACTACCATGTACAAGTTCGATGCCGCATACCTGCTGCCCCTGCCGCTTTGTGAAAAGGTTAAGAAGTCGTGTCAAGTCAAGTTTATTTGTATAGTCCAAAATCACAAATTTGTCTCAGAGGGCTCAACAATCACAAAGTACGACACCCGCTACCTTTAGACCCTCGACACAGATGGGGAAAAACTCCACATGAAAAAAAAAGAAGAGGGGTGGAACCTCAGGAAGAGCAAAAGATCCTGCTTCCAGGACAGGTAGACATGCAATAGGTGTCCAGTGAACAGAGTAGAAAAGAGTAACAAAATACAAAGAAAGGATTACACACAAAGTGAAATAATGCAGAATATAAACAACTAAAACATGAATTATATCAAGGCCAGCAAAGCGTGTTGATGTAGAGGAGTTTCGCTGAGGAAGTGCAGCGTGTATGAAGAACGGAGAATCTCTCAAGAATACAAAGTGGATCAAGGTCTCAGAGTGACTTTGGTTTGTCAAGTCAATTTTCATTTGTATAGCCCAATATCACAAATTACAAATTTGCCTCAAGGGGCTTTACAGCAACACAACATCCTGTTCTTAGACCCCCGCATCGGATAAGGGAACAACTCCCTAAAAAACCCCATAAACGGGGAGAAAATGTGACATTACTCTATCCTGTATTTCAATGAAGCCTTATTAATGCACCACCCAGTGATTCATATCTGTTCTCACTGGCTGCCCATCTCAAGCCCAGCGTAATTGTAATACAGTCGACAAGGGAGGGATCAGCCAGCAAAACATCAAACCTCCTACCGCCTCAACCTCTGTAGGGAAATTAATGCTGAGCGTGCATAGGAATGCAAGGGAAAAGCGCTAA
This sequence comes from Lampris incognitus, assembly GCF_029633865.1. Taxonomy (NCBI): domain Eukaryota; kingdom Metazoa; phylum Chordata; class Actinopteri; order Lampriformes; family Lampridae; genus Lampris; species Lampris incognitus. The sequence goes on along the minus strand of NC_079225.1, from coordinate 12,012,179 downwards.
ACCATATGCCTTTGAAAAGTCTAAACCCTTTAAATGTGTTAAAAAACATCAAAAACACAAAATGCTGAATCCTGCACAACCAACAAACTTAAAAACCCAGAGCTGAACTTTTACTTATCATCTAGAGGGTGAATTCGAGGGCTGCGAGCTGTCCGGTGAGAGGCCAATGACAGAAACCTCTCAAATCTACTCTCCATAACATGTGCCGTCACCTCTTCATCTCAGTGAAAGTGGGGAATTATGTTCCCCATTGCTGGTTCCTTCTAACCCCCAAAGCCCTCGTGTTGCTTATGACACACTACCAGTGGCCTTCTTGTGAACAATGTGAACAATGAAAACAACCTCCGTGGTTCATCTGACGTGCAACAGCCGCCCCGCCATGATCGCCACAGGAGACAATGTATTTTAGAAGAGCGATCGCCAGAGCGACGCTGCAGACACCATGTCGTAGAAAGGTGACGGAGTAGGATAGCCTGTCATCATGACCGTTACTGACTATACACCATCTACACTCCATCTAGGTCTTCACTAGACGAGATTTCAATTAAATGTGCTAATTAAGCTCTGACTCCATTAAACAGTCTGCTGTTCTTTGTTTAATATTATAAATTGAAATCTTGGAAAAAAACAAGAGAAAGATTGTGATACATCATTCATAGTTCAATCATCAGCACTGACTCAAAAACTATAGTAAAAAAAAAAGAAAATATATATTAAAATAAAAGCTAAAAAGATAAAAGACAAGAAATAAAACCAGGTTGGGCTGCTGTAAAAGAAAACAACAGTAGAATAAAATGAAGTACAAAGAGGATTACAATGAGGGTGGGCCACTATAAAAGGCTTAAAAGAAGGTCTGTCGATAAAGAAGGGATTGAGGGCCGCTTTAAAAATCTCAATGGAAGGGGCAGGGATTTGACTTTGTTGATAACTGACCTTCTATGTGGGGCCGCACTTATGTGATGAAAGTGGACGGTATTCACCCTGCCGGGGACGGTGCCACTCTTTTGTCTAGCGATATAGAGAGCTATACATTCTGCCTAGTGTGGATGTGGAGTCACCTAGTTTAGCTAATGTGTCTAGTCAGGGAATTTCTCATGCTATAAATTATCAGACTGACAGCTTGGTCTCTAACACTGAGACCGTCTCCCTACCCTGCTGTATTTCTGCCAAGCTCTCCTCTCCTAAATGTGTGAATCACAATAATCTAATAATCATTCCTACCACTGGCGGTGGTGAAATGTGCAACGAAGTACCCAGTAATCTACAGAACCAAACATCTAATGTTATCAAAAGTGTGACCACATATCGTCCAAAGCGCTGGTCTTCAAAATTGTCCAAATACAAGGGGTCTGAGTCCCATAAATTTTTCATTTATTGGTAGCTCTAAAGTTCTGCCCACTGATCATTGCAACAGACGCTTAAATTTGGTTTCATAAATATCAGATCACTGTCTACCAAAGCCTTACTAATGATCTGATTCTTGAACATAGTTTCGATATGATTGGGTTATGTGAAACATGGCTGAAACCAAATGAAGCTGTCCCACCTCACTATACATATGCCCATGTAGCCTGAGCAAATAAGCAAGGTGGGGGTGTCACCTTAATATTTAAGTCTAATAATTTAACTTCTAAATTTGCATCTAAATTCCAATCTTTGAGGCTCTTATTCTAAGTCCATCTCCCTCAGCCACGAGCAGACTGCTCAGTCCAGATTGTGATACTCTATCGACCTCCTGGCCCTCACTCACCACCTCTGGAAGAATTTGGAGACTTTATCTCAGGTCTTGTTACTCATTCTGATGAGATTCTAATTCTTGGAAATTTCAATATTCATCCAAATAAGGCTGGTAATCCTCTAAGTAAAGTCTTTCTGGGTTTGTTGACTTTTTTTGTTTTGTTTGCTCAGTTCGTCCAAGAGTCGACTCATTGCAGTGGTAACACCCTTGATTTGGTTTTATCTAAAGGGATAGCTGTTTCTGATCTGACTCTCTTGCCAACCACATCTGCTGTGTCAGATTGTTTTCTCATTAATTTTGAAGCATCCTGTTAATGTCGGCACAGATGTAATTGCCACACTGATCCGTCCACTGTAGCTGTATTTGGCCAGCGGCTGCATGAAGTCTTGGCTCCTTTCACTGTACACAGACTCTGTTGAAAACCTCACTAGTGACTTAAATGTGGCCCTCTCTACTCTCGTTGATTCAGTCACACCTCTCACTATAGCGACTAAAGAGGCCTACACCCTGGTTTAACGATGAAACACGTGCTGTTAAGCACACCTGCAGGAAACTGGAACGTATATGGCGAAATTGCAAGTTTTTTACTTATCTTGGCAATCAGTGGTTATTGAAATACAAGTGTGCTTTATCTGCTGCAAAAGCAGCATATCTCTCTCACTTAATATTAATAATCACAATCCCAGAATTATCTTTGACACTAGCTAAATTTACTAAAAAAACAGCCATAGCTGCTCACCATTCATGGCCCATGAGTTTCTAGACTTTTCTGCAATAAGGTTGATGAAATTAGAAACAAAATTAGTTCTTCAAATCCAGCTACTCTTGCAGATCCCGTCTTACCAAATTCACATCTATACAATGAGTCACTGATAGTTCCTTTTATTACAGCTTTTGAGACTATCTCTCGTCATGCTTTGGCTAAGCTTGTCTCAGCTTCTAAACTAACTACTTGCCTACTTGATCAGCAAAACTTTTTAAAGACCTCTGGCCTTTCCTGGGTCCTACAATGCTGGACATTGTTAATTTATCACTTACTACTGGCACTGTTCCCAGCAGTTTTAAGAGAGCTGTGGTCAAACCTCTACTTAAGAAACCGCGCCTTGCACCTCAATCCAGGGTCTCTTAATAACTATCGACCACTCTCTAATCTTCCATTCTTTTCTAAAGTACTTGAGAGAGTTGTGTATCAACAACTTTTGATCCTTAAAGAAGAAAACGATCTATACGACCCTTTTCAATTGGCTTTCAGTGCCTCTCACTCCACTGAAACTGCTCTCACCAGTGTTGAGTGTTGAACAATCTTCTACTTGCTTTGGACTCTGATTCCATCTCTGTGCTTCTACTACTGGACCTCATTGCAGCCTTTGAAACCACTGATCACTTTATACTATTAGACAGAATAAATTGTAATTTTGGTGTCTCTGGCTTAGCTCTCTCTTGGCTTAAGTCTTACTTATCTGGAAGAACACAGTATGTTTGCTATTATACTATTACACCAAAATTTGCAGATGTTAAGTATGGCATACCTCAGGGCTTGGTTCTTGGATCTCTACTTATCTCTCTATTAGTCTATTAATCTACTCTACTCTTTATATTTCACCTCTTGGCCAAATTATACGCAGTCATAGAATAAATTTCCACTGGTATGTGGATGATACTCAGCTGTATGTGCCTATAAAGGCTGATGATCACACTCAAATGACTAATTTAGAGGCCTGCTTAGCTGCTGTGAAAAACTGAATGTCACTAAATTTCAGATAAAACTGAGATGCTAGTCATTGACCCTGCTAAACACAGACACAAACTTGATCAAGTAACACTAACACTCGACAACTCAGCCTTTCCTTTGATAAGCATATTAAAGAAATCAACAAGACTGGCTTTTTCACTTACGTAACATAGCTAACATTTGCTCTTTCCTCTCCATGGCTGATGCAGAGACTCTGATACATGCATTTGTTTCATCCAGACTTGATTACTGTAATGTTCTATTTTTCAGGTCTGTGCCCTGCTAGTACTAAAAGTCTCCAGATGGTTGAAAATGCTGCAGCTAGAATCCTAAAACTAAAAAATTTGACCATATGACACCAATTCTTGCCTCCCTTCATTGGCTTCCCATCCATGTTAGATCAGACTTCAAGCTGCTTCTGCGGACTTATAAAATCCTAAATGAGCTTTCTCCATCATACCTGTCTGATCTCCTTGAACTATATATTCCACCTCGAGCTCTTTGCTCTCAAATTACAGGGCTCCTGTGTGTAACCAAAGTTAAAAAGAAGTCAGCTGGTGGCAGGGTCTATTCCTATTGGGCCTTGTTCTTGTGGAATAACCTGCCTGCTGCCGTCAGACAATCAAGGGTCTGTCGAGTCCTTCAAATCCAAACTGAAAACTCCTCTTTTTGCCTTAACGTACAATTAGTTGCCTTTAAATTGAGTACTTCACAACCTGTACTGCATGGCGGGTCGATTTCTGTCTCAATAAATTTACCAAGCCCTTATCTGCTGATGAGATTATAGAGTATAGATTATTGTAACTGTTCTCTCTCACATGTCTTCTCTCTCTCTGAATAATGTGTTCTCGACTCTTCTCTCGTGTATGGGAATGGTGTGATGTGAGTCTCCCTTTTATGCACGTGTAGTCTGTCCTCCTGCCAGGTCTTCATTGTGATGGTGGTCGCCACCTGGGCAGTGCTTGGCATCCTCCGCATCACATTCTTTATATATCTTATAACACCGTATAATCTCGTTATCCTGTTTCAGTCCCGTATCCTTCTCTCTCTCCAATGTGACTAATATCTTTTCTCGTCTCTTCTCCCATGTAGTATGTGAATGGTGTGATGTGAGTCTCTCTTGTCTGTATGTGTAGTCTGTCCTCCTGTTAGGTCTACATGGTGATGGTGGTCGTGTGGCTCAGGTCCTAGTCAGTTTTGGTGGCATCTGGACACTGCTTGGCATCCTCCTTATCGTAGTCTTCATTCATTCATCCATCTCCAGCCGCTTCTCTGGGGTCGGGTCACGGTGGCAGCAAGCTAAGTAGGGCACTCCAGACGTCCCTCTCCCCAGCAACGCCCTCCAGCTCCTCCTGAGGGATCCCAAGGCGTTCCCAGGCCAGATTGGACATGTAGTCCCTCCAGCAAGTTCTGGGTCTACCCCGGGATCTCCTTCCAGTTGGACGTGCCCGGTAAACCTCCAAAGGAAGGCGCCCAGGACGCATCCTAATCAGATGCCCGAACAACCTCAACTGGCTCCTTTCAATGCGAATGAGCAGCAGCTCTACTCCGAGCTCCCTCTGGATGTCCGAGCTCTTCACCCTATCTCTAAGGCTGAGCCCAGACACCCTACAGAGGAAACTCATTTCAGCCACTTGTATTCTTCATATATCTTATAATTTCAATATAATTCTGTTGTCCTCTTTCAATGTTGTATTCTGTAAATTGTTTTTTATTCTGTACACACAACATCTATTGCACGTCTGTCCATCTTGGGAGAGGGATCCCTCCTCTGTTGCTCTCCCTTAGGTTTCTTTCTATTTTTTTCTCCCTGTTAAAGGTTTTTTTTCCCCAAGGAGTTGTTCCTTAGCCAATGCAAGGGACTAAGGACAGGATGTTGTATTTCTATAAAGCCCACTGAGGCAAATCTGTAATATATGAGTACCATCACATATTAGGCTCAGATTCAGCAAATAGCAAGTAAATTGTTCCAGTATACATATGTGACAAAGTAAAGGAAAAATCTGAATGCTTGACCCCTACAGTGAGGGGGTCCAGGGGCTCTGTTATGCTTTGGGGAGCATTTTCCTGGCATGGTTTGGGCCCACTTGTCCCCTTAGAGGGAAGGGTCACTCCAGATCAATACAAAGTTATTCTGGGTGACCACCTTTATCCTATGATTAAACATTTCTATCCTGATGAGAGCGGTCTCTTCCATGATGTTAATGTCCTCATCCACAGGGCACGAGGGGTCACTGGATGGTTTGATGAGGATGAACATGATGTAAATCATATGCTGTGGCCTTCACAGTCCCCAGATCTCAAGTCAACTGAACACCTATGGGAGGTTTTGGACCAACGTGCTAGACAGCGCTCTCCACCACCATCATCAAAACACCACATGAGGGACTATCTTTTGGAAGAATGGCGTCTATCCCTCCAGTAGAATTCAGAGACTTGTAGAAACTATGACAAGGAGAACTGAAGCTGTTGTGGAGGCTCGTGGTGGCCAACACCTTACTAAGACACTTGACAATATCATAGGGTGGTGGGTCAGATGGAGGCAGAGGGGCTGAGAGTGGCTCTACTGGCCCAACAGAGACGCCTTCCATTGGTTGCTGTAATGTATTTAGTGTTTAGTTTCTCATTTCAGAGTTCCAACCCATAAAAAAATTGACTAAAGTAAAACTATAAAAATACCAAAGTGTTTTCTGTGGTATTTTTCATTACATCACTATCAAAACACTATATTATTTCTGTAGCGTAGAACGTGTTCCTGTGGTATTATTATGTAAACATTGTAGTTTTTATAGTAATGTGATGAAAAGACACAAGGAAAGAATCTATTTTCTATGGTTTTATTATCGCCCATTTTTCATATCGTCACCTTCTTTAAAATAATGGCCTAAGTCACATTTTCAAGTTTTTCAAAAAACAGAATAAACTGAAACAAATATAGAATATATGATGTTTCTTAATCATTTCACACAAAAAGGTTATGACAATATACGACTATTGACATACAAACAACGCGACACACATCTAAATGTCCTGGTTTGCCCTTTTGCAAAACGTACCCCTCAAACAACAGCATACATTTGCCTCCTGGAAAACAGATGCAGCAGTCAGGTAAGTTGGGCGATCATCCCATCATCTTAGAAGCTGTAATTAAGACTTCCCAATTAGCTCCTCTCTGTCACCTTCACTTGATTAGTCTGCTGCCGTTTATCGACACCGTTGGGACGAGGTTCCGCAGAGATCTGCAGGCGGCGGCACTATGAATAAATGTGGCACTGCTTAGTCATTCACCCACACAAAGTGACAGACTGACACACACTTGCATCACAAGTTGGTGTGTGGCGATTTACTTTATTTCATGGATGGTGGGAGTCAGAGGGGTGGAGAGCCGCTGCTCCAGGCTGCAGAGTGAGTTGTCACCTTCTATTAAGAGCTTTGGTCCTGCTGCGTTGAATTCATCTGTAGCTCGAGACTGTCAGAAACTCAAACTGCAGCTCAAAATGTGTCTTCTTGGTCTTGTTCAGTGTGGCCTGTAGATTGCTGTGGATTACTGTGTCAGCTCTCTTCAGTGGCTGTGTAAAGTTGCCAGATATTTGGGCTGTCATATAAGCAAATCCAGAGCATCTATAACATGTTTCGGCTTCCCAAAATTGCATTAACAGCCCCGCGGCAGGGGAATGTTCATTATCATCCCGAAATACGAGGTAATGACAGGGGAAAGATGGTAATGAGCCTCCGCGTCTCATCAGAGCAAGTATTGTGCATATCAAAACTGCTGCATCTGCTGTCCTTGCATCGGCTGGTGTTATTCAAACCCAATTTGCCGGTCTTATTCAAAACCAATCTGCTGTCTTTGCATTGGCTGGTCTTATTCAAACCCAATGGTTAAAACAGGGAGATGTATAAACCTCGCAACTGGCACAATCAGGTAGAATGCATTATTCATATGGACATATTGTACATAAAAAGGAGATGGTGTCACCTGTAGCACTGGAGGCGGATCCAGGGACGCTGGAGGAGGAGCTACATGTAGCACCGGAGGCGAGGCCAGGGATGCTGGAGGAGCGGCACTGGCGGTGGGGCCAGGCACGCCGGAGGAGGAGCCGCACTGATGTCTCATTGTAGCATCGGTGGTAGAGATCTGCCGTTGGCAGGTAACGATAACCGGGGGGATAATTGACCAAGCCTAAATTAAAACAGCATAACTGGGAAAGTCCGTTTCTGTGTTCTTTAATCGGGACACACATCTATACCTTGAGCCAACTCTAACCACCAGATTCCCTGGAGACCCCACCTCCTTTTCAGTACATATTGCCAAATTCTCTGGCAACATGTACAATCTCTATGGCAGAGAAATACACATGATCATTTACATAGGTTGACCAACCTCAACACTCAGTTTTCTGGCACCAACTCTTATGGCCATGTCCTCATCTGTGGCATTGTGTTGTGACAGGTGCCATTTTGTTGTGAATTTGGATTAAACTTCATATTTTACAGTGGCATTTACATATTTGGCACAAATGACGACGCTACTTAATCAGCATGTTGATATACCACACCTGTGAGGTGGATGAAGTATACTGGCAAAGGAGAAATGCTCACTGACAGCTGAGTCAAAATGAGGAGAAAAAAATGCATTTTGTGTGACTAGCAAAATTCTCAGACCTTCTACTTTAGCCCAAGAAACATGGCACCAAAACTTTACTTTTTCCCTGCTTCTGTAGTTGGGGATTTTTTTTTTTTTTTGCTCCACTGGTCTCGTAGGGAATGCATAAGTTGCTTTCCCCTTGTGTGCCTTATCAAAGACATCTTATTGTTTTCAGATGGTGCCTCAATCCCTGTGCAATGCTAATGCATGACATTGTGATGCATGATCACAAGCTATCGCACTTAAGGAATACTGTTGTGTCTGCCAAATTATGCTTTGACAGTGACCAGACTGCATAACTCTATGTCTGCCCGGGTGCAATGTCTGCTGTTGGTAATATATCGACTTGCTTTGGTTATATTGGTAATATCCTTGCATCCTCGCCATTCCACTGTCTCTCTTGTTCATGCATATGTATTCCGTCTTGCTCCTACTGACTTTCATTCCTCTTCTCTCCAATGCATACCTCCACCTCTCCCGGCTCTCCTCATCCTGCTCCCTACTCTCACTACAGATCACAATGTCATCCACAAACATCATAGTCCACGGAGACTCCTCATAGCCCACGAAGACTATCGGACCCAAATGTCCCACCGCAATGAATTTTCTGAGGAAAAAAATCTGATCACCCAACACAGGGGGAACAAACGTGGATGGCTATGAGGGGCCATGCAAGCCATAATTCATTCTTGCCCTCTCACATACATGTACACTACCGTTCAAACGTTTGGGATCACCCAAACAATTTTGTGTTTTCCATGAAAAGTCACACTTATTCACCACCATATGTTGTGAAATGAATAGAAAATAGAGTCAAGACATTGACAAGGTTAGAAATAATGATTTGTATTTGAAATAAGATTTTTTTTACATCAAACTTTGCTTTCGTCAAAGAATCCTCCATTTGCAGCAATTACAGCATTGCAGACCTTTGGCATTCTAGCTGTTAATTTGTTGAGGTAATCTGGAGAAATTGCACCCCACGCTTCCAGAAGCAGCTCCCACAAGTTGGATTGGTTGGATGGGCACTTCTTGCGTACCATACGGTCAAGCTGCTCCCACAACAGCTCAATGGCGTTCAGATCTGGTGACTGCGCTGGCCACTCCATTACCGATAGAATACCAGCTGCCTGCTTCTGCTCTAAATAGTTCTTGCACAATTTGGAGGTGTGTTTAGGGTCATTGTCCTGTTGTAGGATGAAATTGGCTCCAATCAAGCGCTGTCCACTGGGTATGGCATGGCGTTGCAAAATGGAGTGATAGCCTTCCTTATTCAGAATCCCTTTTACCCTGTACAAATCTCCCACCTTACCAGCACCAAAGCAACCCCAGACCATCACATTACCTCCACCATGCTTAACAGATGGCGTCAGGCATTCTTCCAGCATCTTTTCATTTGTTCTGCGTCTCACAAACGTTCTTCTTTGTGATCCAAACACCTCAAACTTGGATTCATCCGTCCACAACACTTTTTTCCAGTCTTCCTCTGTCCAATGTCTGTGTTCTTTTGCCCATCTTAATCTTTTTCTTTTATTGGTCAGTCTCAGATATGGCTTTTTCTTTGCCACTCTGCCCTGAAGCCCAGAATCCCGCAGCCGCCTCTTCACTGTAGATGTTGACACTGGTGTTTTGCGGGTACTATTTAATGAAGATGCCAGTTGGGGACCTGTGAGGCGTCTGTTTCTCAAACTAGAGACTCTAATGCTCAGTTGTGCAACGCGGCCTCCCACTTCTTTTTCTACTCTGGTTAGAGCCTGTTTGTGCTGTCCTCTGAAGGGAGTAGTACACACCGGTGTAGGAAATCTTCAATTTCTTAGCAATTTCTCGCATGGAATAGCCTTCATTTCTAAGAACAAGAATAGACTGTCGAGTTTCAGATGAAAGTTCTCTTTTTCTGGCCATTTTGAGCGTTTAATTGACCCCACAAATGTGATGCTCCAGAAACTCAATCTGCTCAAAGGAAGGTCAGTTTTGTAGCTTCGGTAACGAGCTAAACTGTTTTCGGATGTGTGAACATGATTGCACAAGGGTTTTCTAATCATCAATTAGCCTTCTGAGCCAATGAGCAAACACATTGTACCATTAGAACACTGGAGTGATAGTTGCTTGAAATGGGCCTCTATACACCTATGTAGATATTGCACCAAAAACCAGACATTTGCAGCTAGAATAGCCATTTACCAAATTAGCAATGTATAGAGTGTATTTCTTTAAAGTTAAGACTAGTTTAAAGTTATCTTCATTGAACAGTACAGTGCTTTTCCTTCAAAAATATGGACATTTCAATGTGATCCCAAACTTTTGAACGGTAGTGTACATACATACATATTGTCACTCTCACACACATACATTCTCCTTCTATTCACACACACACACACACACACACATATATATATATAATCACATTGGCAGCTGATGAGTACGTGACACATGAAACAAGCTTGTTCTGCAATGTATTAAAAGCTTTTTCCTACATCTATACATATACACACAGACACACTCACACACACAGACACACACACACACACACACACACACACATATATATATATATATATATATTCCACTCCTCATTTGTCGAGCACTTTTATCAACACCATTGACGGTTTCTGGGAAAAAACACTCTCTCTCTCTCTCTCTCTCTCTCTCTCTCTCGCCCTCTCTCTCTCTCTCTCTCTCTCTCTCTCTCTATATATATATAAACCTTACCTTTCACTACATACATGTTTTCATCCTAACTTACATATATTTACATTTCCACACACATATATGTGTTCTTTACTCTCACATGCTGACACGGGAAGTTCCTCCTTAAGCAGGAAGTCACTCTATGCAAACCTTATGTTTAATAGTACAAGTTCACAATGACGTTATTCAAAGTCATCCTGTTTCCTTATCAAGTGAGGTTTTCCCTTTTGGGAGTAAGACTGAAAATGAGATTAGACGTTTTTAATAAGGTCTTAGAATGTAAAGAACAAATGCGAAGAGAAGCTACAGATTCTTCTGCTCATGAGAGGCTGTATGGAGAACTTGGTGATCACATTCAAACCTTATCTGGATTTCTGTCAATTTCAAGATTTGTTGAAAATTCAAGGAATAGAGAATCAGTCAATACATTAGAGTCCTTGTATGGATGTCTTCATTTTTTGCTGACTGCTTATGAAACCAAAGAACCAGGTCTGAGAACAGTTATGTCCTGTTGCCTCCACCTGTCATGATGGGACATCAAGGCAGACCTCCATACAGCATTTCAGGGGAGTAAATATCTCATTTAATATCCCTTGGAATTAACTGGCAAAGCACTGCAACATGCTTAGGGGTAAACTGTCGGACTCTCTATAGGCACAGACAGCATTTTGGCGTTCAGCCACTGACACATGCAGCAATATCGAATGACAACCTGAACCGAGTTGTTGGTGAAATTCTTCAGTCTACCACAAATGCAGGTGAACAATATGTGCATGGGAGCTTGAGGTCACGCGGGTTACGCATTCAAAGGTGACGTGTTAAGACAGTCTGCAAGAAATCGACCCTATTGGACGGTCCTTCAGAAGACGCCACGCAATACATCGACGAATATCCAGTGTTCCAGCCTCCAATCAATATGGTGAGTAAATTCCCAACAGAACAACATAGGTTAAATAAAGTAGCACAAAGTCAGTAGTCGGTTTCTTACAATCCACTTGGACATGGTGGACGAAGTACTTGAATCCTTTATTTGAATGAAAGTAAAACAGCAAAACAGCTCATTATTCATTATTAAGACTTGTTTCTTTTACTGTTAAATTACTGAAGCATAACTTTGACCTTGTTATACTTTTGTCACACATACAGTGCATCCGGAAAGTATTCACACCCCTTCACTTTCCCCACATTTTGTTACGTTACAGCCTTATTCCAAAATGGATTAAGTTCCTTTTTTTTCTCATCAATCTACACACAATACCCCATAATGACAAAGTGAAAAAGGTTTTGTAGAAATTTTTGCAAATTTATTAAAAATACAAAAACTGAAATACTGCATGTACATAAGTATTCACACCCTTTACTCAGTACTTGGTTGAGGCACCCTTGGCAGAAATTACAGCTTCAAGTCTTCATGGGTATGAAACTACAAGCTTGGCACACCTATATTTGGGGTATTTCTCCCATTCTTCTCTGCAGATCCTCTCGAGCTCTGTAAGGTTAGATGGGGAGCGTCGCTGCACAGCTATTTTCAGGTCTTTCCAGAGATGTTCAATGGGGTTCAAGTCTGGGCTCTGGCTGGGCCACTAAAGGACATTCACAGACTTGTCCCGAAGCCACTCCTTCGTTGTCTTGGCTGTGTGCTTAGGGTCGTTGTCGTGTTGAAAGGTAAACCTTCACCCCAGTCTGAGGTCCTGAGCGCTCTGGAGCAGGTTTACATCAAGGATCTCTCTGCACTTTGCTCCATTCATCTTTCCCTCGATCCTGACTAGTCTCCCAGTTCCTGCCGCTGAAAAACATCCCCACAGCATGATGCCGCCACCACCATGCTTCACTGTAGGGATGGTATTAGCAAGGTGATGAGAGGTGCCTGGTTTCCTCCAGACGTGACGTTTGGCTTTCAGGCCAAAGAGTTCAATCTTGGTTTCATCAGACCAGAGAATCTTGTTTCTCATGGTCTGAGAGTCCTTTAGGTGCTTTCTGGCAAACTCCAAGCGGGCTGTCATGTGCCTTTTACTGAGCAGAGGCTTCCGTCTGGCCACTCACTCTACCATAAGGGCCTGATTGGTGGAGTGCTGCAGAGATGGTTGTCCTTCTGGAAGGTTCTCCCATCTCCACAGAGGAACGCTGGAGCTCTGTCAGAGTGACCATCAGGTTCTTGGTCACCTCCCTGACCAAGGTCCTCCTCCCCCGATTGCTCAGTTTGGTTGGGTGGCCAGCTCTAGGAAGAGTCCTGGTGGATCCAAACTTCTTCCATTTATGAATGATGGAGACCACTGTGCTCTTCGGGACCTTCAAAGCTGGAGAATTTTTTTTTGGTACCCTTCCCCAGATCTGTGCCTCGATACAATCCTGTCTCGGAGGTCCACAGACAATTCCTTTGACTTCATGGCTTGGTTTCTGCTCTGACATGCACTGTCAACAGTGGGACCTTATATAGACAAGTGTGTGCCTTTCCAAATCATGTCCGATCAATTGAATTTACTACAGGTGGACTCCAATCAAGACGTAGAAACATCTCAAGGATGATCAATAGAAACAGGATGAACCTGAGCTCAATTTTGAGTGTCATAGCAAAGGGTGTGAATACTTATGTACATACAGTATTTCAGTTTTTTAATTTTAATAAATTTGCAAAAATTTCTACAAAACCTTTTTCACTTTGTCATTATGGGGTATTGTGTGTAGATTGATGAGAACAAAAAGGAATTTAATCCATTTTGGAATACGGCTGTAACATAACAAAATATGGGGAAAGTGAAGGGGTGTGAATACTTTCCAGATGCACTGTAATTTACTCTGGTTTCAATTTCTCTTGGAAACCACAAACTCGTGAGATGGAGGATGGTGTTCCATGGCTGCGTTGGTGGTCTCAGTTGAACCATCATCGACCTTGCTTGTCTAGACAACAACAGAGCCTCTGGTGTTTTGTTTCTATTCGTTAGTGGTGTTCAGAAGATGGGAATTCCTTCCAGGGTGAGATGTGATCAGGGACTGGACGACACCGGTGTTGCCCGTTCCGTGCCTGCCAGGGGAGGATTAAACGGACATGGTGTCATTCCTGGCAGGTCAGTGCATAATCAGAGAACTGAGAGACGATGGCCAGAGCTAAATCGAGTAGCGTAATTTCATTTTGTTAATCTTTTCAACTCCATGGAGGAGCACGGTGTATTAGATTCATCTAATGAGCTCCATGTATTTTGTCTTCATTATATTTATTTGCCACGAATTCAAAGGGCTGCCAGTGAATTCCAGAACCAGGGGAATAACCCAATGATCGCTGGGATAGGCTCCAGCATCCTGCATCCCCGACTGGGATAAGCAGCTTGGATAATGGATGGGTGGGAATAACCATGGTCTTTCGACAGAGGAGGGGCAAACTCCTCTTCAGCTGTGGTGAAAGGGCATAGGGACTAAGTATGAACGGTATTTGTGACATAGACAGTGACTTTGGTACCGATGACAACATACCACTCTCAGAGCTACAGACAACGTTGTTGTAGTTCATCAGTTAACATTACCATCGGCAACCCAACAATGGATTCACTTCAGCAGACTTTCGATCCGCTGGAAGATGACGGAAATCATGGTATCGATTTGTTTTTCATCCTTGTTCATTTTCTTGGAGAGGCATTCTTAAATCCTAGCTATGTTGAGTACAAAAAAGAAATCAAACCCCTCTCTACAGATAATTATGATGTGACAAATAGACTAAGAGCACACTCACATCGACAGGAAAGGTCCTCGCAGGACATTTACTTACTGTAGTTGTGTAACGCAAAGCAAAATGAAGAACACACTGCCAGTCTTGGTGACAGGACAGCTTCACACTTAGAATTCTTGTCCTAGTTTTTAGGTCATGGTTGCAGTTTTCTTCCATGTCATGAATCTTTGCTGTGTATGGGATGTTGAGACCTTGCAGTTTTCTTCCATGTCATGGATCTTTGCTGCGTATGGGATGTTGAGACCTTGCAGTTTTCTTCCATGCCATGGATTTTGCTGTGTATGGGATGTTGAGACCTTGCAGTTTTCTTCCATGTCATGGATCTTTGCTGTGTATGGGATGTTGAGACCTTGCGGTTTTCTTCCATGTCATGGATCTTTGCTGTGTATGGGATGTTGAGACCTTGCAGTTTTCTTCCATTCCATGGATTTTGCTGTGTATGGGATGTTGAGACCTTTATCAACGTGAGTCTGTGAGTTCAAACCTCCACGTTTACATTTTAAAGCCGTGTTTCTTACTTTAAATGTTAAAACAAACTGTGACCAGAAAACAGTAAAACGCGTGTGAAACCACATTTTACTGAAGCTTTTGGCTCTGGAGAACTGAATAAATTGACTTAACTATTTCTTGTTTTAACATTTGTTGTCCTTTGTTGAATAAAAACATTGGACACTGGCGCAAAGCTTCCGTCAGACGTGTTAGGAATTCTCTGCTTGGTCCAGCTAAGTCCACGGCCTCTTCAGGGACTCCCATATCATCTCACACCTGACAGAAATAGTGTGACATGGATCTCATGTCCCTTGTTTAAAACCTCTGATGGCTCATCCAGGACTGTGGACCGGTTAATGTCAAACTTGCATCTCTTCTGATTGTTATTTTCGCAAAATCTCTCTTGCTGGCACCGAACATCCCGTGGTCCTTCTGAAACAAAAAGATAAATATAAGTTAGAGTGCACACACTGGTTTGAAGAAACTGGCATTATGTGAGGGTTGTTCATTATCACTGACAATTTTGAATGTCGGGACAAAATTGTCACATACAAAGTTTATCGGTAAGTATTTATTGGTAATTTAGTATAGTGCTAAGTGCAAAGGTTGTGATATGTGGCACAACAAGCTAGCGAAGTTCTGTAAACTGCGTCCCCCAGCTTGCTCAGTGGCATCTGCCATTCAAGTACCCTCTCTCCTGAGAGTAACAACCTTATCACCGTTATTACTCTCTGGAGCCGTTTCTAAACAAACTGAAGTAATCACTCTCTCCAGGGACGAAGGACTACCTCATTCACTGCAGAGATGTGGTTTACTGAAGTGTTTTTAACAGGTTTGGACAACAACAGCGCTCCATAGAGGAATAAAATATATCGGGCTTACACTTACAGTACTTGTAAGTAGAAATTAGCTAATTGTTGGTTTGGCTATGCACAACATTTGTTGACAATAATAATACAGAAAATTGTCAGCCTTATCCTTTAACTTTGTATATAGTATATATACATGCCAGTACTGCCAAGGGCCAATATAAACATGATACAGGCATATGTGAGCAGGTATGGTGCCCCTTTACTACATTTGATACAGGCCAGTCAATCAATCAAAATGAGAAAGGATCCAACTGTGAAACCTAAATTAAATAAAAAATCAGTAATAACACAACAAAACTGCATCTTTGCAACTGGCTACCGTAAAAGATTGTACTAACCTTTCACTCTGCAGGCTTGCTAGGACAGCCTGGTTCAATTCCTCATCATCAGAGGACACGTCAGACAGTGCAGCCATTATTGAAAGGTAGTTATCATAGTTATCTGACTGAAGGTGTGTTGAGGTAGAGGGTAATACAGAACAATGAGCTGCTGGCTGGAGTGCTGCTCTGGTAGGGTGAGCTTGACCTATTTTGGCAAGTCAGGACCAGAGTTGGATCAACTGACGTTGTCCCTCAAAATGATGAGGTCGAAGGCTGCCTGGTGGAAGGGCAGCTTTCCAGAGAGCGTACCGGCAGTGGACTTGAAGAACTGCCTGCTGAAGTGCTGCTGTGGTTGGGTGAGATATTGCGTTGGTCGGTCAAGGCAGGAGTTTGAGTGAATGACGCTCCACACCCATGTGGTGAGGTAAAAGGTTGAACTGCAGAAGTACAGTCTGGTGGGGACCGGTGTAACTGTCTGAAGATCCATATGAGAGTCTATCTTGTGTTAGCGATGAGAGTGCAGCTGCCTTGCTGAACCCGTGTTTTCCTCACAATTATTGTCCACTGCTACAGCCTGTAATATCACCCTTGAAAAGACACCAAAAAAAACATCGTCAGATATACTAAATTTCAACTGTAAACTGAACAGTGCCTGGAAACACCAAGATTTATGATTATATTTCCAAGAAATACTTTTGTTGTCCATGCTTTAAAAGTGACCTCCCCCATACAGTACCAGTATCCCCTTCTATTACTAGCTCTCACTTAGTCCATCTGAGCAGCTGCCAGTGTAGCCCATTTCTCTGCTTTGATTTAACATTTTAAATAGCTAGGAGCAGTGGGCAGCCGCCGTGTAGCGCCCGGGGACCAACTCCAGTTCTTTTCCCATTGCCTCAGTCAGGGGCACAGACAGGAGTATTAACCCTAACATGCATGTCTTTTTGATGGTGGGGGAAACCGGAGCACCCGGAGAAACCCCACCGCAGACAGGGGGAGAACATGCAAACTCCACACAGAGGAGACAACCTGGGATGAACCTCAAGGTTGGACAATTCCGGGGTTCGAACCCAGGACCTTCTTGCTGTGAGGCGACAGTGCTAACCACTGGGTCACCGTGCTGCCCACTAGTCTATATGTGTAAAAAAAAATCACATGGTTCCTAAAAATGTTCATAGCCACAAATATGACATTGAAGTTAAAAAAGAACAGCAATTACAAAGGTCAAAGGTAAATGACAACATTTAATCTTCATGCATGCATGTTTATGCACCGATTAAGGGTTGTTATTATTATTACAATGCTCTGCAAGGCAATTCAAATGTGACATAACATGCTAAAATTGGCTTTGATGGTCTGACGTATAGGGCTTTCGATTTATACACTTTATGTATGAGATTTGCATCCGGCTCCTGTCCAGCACACAGTTCGGGAGAAATCGATTTGTGGCCACATGCCATCAGAAACTAGGCTGAGAAGCAATGGGTAAAATAATTTTTTTTTTAAAAAAATCCAAAAAAACATTTTTTTTGGATGAGGACAAAAATGTACAAGACACATTGAGACTGATGCACTGACAGTCTGTTTTCCATTTCCTCTGAGGATGGACACGGCAGAAAACCAGCAGTCAGAAAAATAAACGAGGAGGAACATAAGCGGTGCCACAAAATCAAATGTACTAGTATGAACAACTGGCTTAATAGTTTAGCCTTGGTCTGTTGTACACATAATCTAATTTCATGCAACTTTCACGGCTGGAAATGACAACAGATTTCCTATAAATCTTTCACTTGAGTAGAATCACATCCCAGTTTGGACTTGATATAGTAAAATAAAAGGGCTTACCTCACATCAGCAGCGTTTTTCTCCAAAGGCTTCTCTTATTTGTTCTGAGACAGTCCTCTGGTCCCGGGATTTCTGGAATTCAAACCCATTTAATATATGTCCTTGTTCATGTAACGGTTGCTTTTGTGATGGCAATGCTACTCGGCGGCCTTGGAAGAAGGGCGACGTCTTCGTTGAAAGCATTGTGATGATGTGTTTCGGCCCTACAGAACAAAGCAGACGTCATATTTGATATTTATTCATCCTTCACTGCATTCTGTATTCATCAACCCATGAAACATGGCAAAATGATGTATCTGTAGAATCCTACCGCAGCTCTTTTAAACAAGTTGTCTGTCATTCATTTCATCAGGCATGCCCTTTAACATGCACTAAAACAGAGAGTACATCACACCATCCCATACGTCTGAAGTAACAACAAGAGCACAGAACTAGAAACCAGAAAAGGCCATCATAACACTCCTTTATTACTTAAAATTAGGCCCTGTCATAGCAGTCTATTCCACTGCCTACCAACACAGGGATCGCTGGTTCGACTCCCCGTTACCTCCGGCTTGGTCGGGCGTCCCTACAGACACAATTGGCCGTGTCTGCGGGTGAGAAGCCGGATGTGGGTATGTGCCCTGGTCAGTGGGGAACTGGGGGGAATAGTGTGATCTTCCCACGCGCTGCGTCCCCCTGGTGAAACTCCTCACTGTCAGGTGAAAAGAAGCGGCTGGCGACTCCACAAGTATCGGAGGAGGCACGTGGTAGTCTGCAGCCCTCCCTGGATCGGCAGCGTAGGTGGAGCAATGACCGGGATGGCTCGGAAGAGTGAGGTAGTAATTGGCTGGATACAATTGGGGAGAAAAAGGGGGCAACCCCCCCCCCAAAAAAAACAGGCACTGTCAACATCTTAACAGGGTTGCTGATGTTACTGACACTCGGGGCTGAACAATGTGACAGTAGTCTGTAGTTGTGGTCTGCATTGCATTAAACACAAGTTCTGACTATTTCGATATAGACTGACTAAACCTGCTCCTGCTGAAAGCGCCACACTTTACCTGCTGGAGCTAGCATTATCATTAGCTCCCCATTTTGACACAAACGACACGACACCTTATCGTCTGATGCTGCTGTGGGACTGATGCAGGACTCTACAGGTTTAAATTCAAGGATGCTTAAAGCACCGGAAGTTGCAGTTAGCCTTGGTTAGCAAGTTTGCATTTTGTCAGCATCCTAATTTTTTGACAATCATACAGTCAGCGGACAACAGAATCAAACATGTCAAGATTTATCACATGCTATTCTATAGTGAAAGACAAGACTAGAGGAAGCTGGAGGTAATGCAGGAATTGACTAAACTTACAATACGGAAGAGTGTCAGTCACTTCTCGCCTCACCTGCTCTACAATGATCTACATATTGATCCAGACACAACATGGACTCTTTTTTTGGGGACCCCCCCCCCATCTCCTTCATTGTATCCGGCCAATTACCCCACTCTTCCGAGCCATCCCGGTCACTGCTCCACCCCCTCTGCCGATCCGGGGAGGGCTGCAGACTACCACGTCTCCTCCGATACATGTGGAGTCACCCGCTTCTTTTCACCTGACAGGAAGAAGTTTCACCAGGGGGACGTAGGCGTGGGAGGATCACGCTATTCCCCCCAGTTCCCCCCCCCCCCCAAATAGCCGCTCCAACCAACCAGAGGAGGTGCTAGTGCAGCAAGCAGGACACACACCCACATCCGGCTTCCCACCTGCAGACACGGCCAAGACACAGCCAACTGTGTCTGTAGGGACGCCCGACCATCTCGGAAGTAACATGGGGATTCGAACCATCAATCCCCGTGTTGGTAGGCAACGGAATAGACCGCTACGCTACCTGGACACCCCAACCCCAACCCCAACCCCAACATGGACTTTGATTGACCTCTTTTAGCAAGATAAAGTTCATCAACTTGAATCCAACTGTTAACAGATAACAATAACCTTAACCTGTCACTAGGTGATGCAGGTACCGCTACGTACGTTAACATAGGACATTTTGTCCAAAGTAACTTGAGCTCGAGACAAGAGCATCACTTACACCCCTTCAACAAAAACGATATCTTCTGTCATTTGAATAACTTTTAATTGCCTTTATTGCTCTTACAGCGGACATGTTTTTTGAAAACACTAATTGGAAGGGTGCACTCAGCAGAGTGCAGATTTTCCAAGATGCTAAAAGGGGGGGGGGTAGCGAGGTTTTGAATCACCGCAACCACCAGAGGTTCTTCATCATAAAGTCCTAACTGTGCATAAACGTACCAGGCTGATAGGTCCAGTAGTTTATGAGATTAGCTGCGGACACACACACACACACACAAAACCGAAAACAGCCTCCTGCAGGCCCTCCTGGTGGAGATAACTAACACTACAGCATTGACTGTTATGCCAAAGTGTGTTGCTAAAGTAGCAAACATACATGTAGGATTTAGTAGATTGACAACTTGCAGTTAAGTTGTCAAGTATGTTGTTCTCACCTTTTCCTTGATGGGCAGCTCCAGTTGCCAAAGTATTGCTGAGTCTGATATCACAGAGACTGCCGCAATGCCCCAGTCTGGCCTCCTGCAGCTGCCTGTCCGGCCGAAGCGACTTGGGAGTTGCAAGGTCTGAAAATGTCTCTCGCCTCTCTTCCCGCTGTGCTGTGAGTAACGGTTAGGTCAAGGGACGAGGACAAGGATGTGACAGTTTCAGGGGATGATAAAATATTTCTTAATACCCAAATGGCTTGCAGCAGTACTCGCGCCTCGTCTCCCCCCTCCATGCTGATCGTGACCCGAACATTGTTTTTTTTCCCCCCGCAGCAATCCGCAAAGACCCGGCCCTGCTCAGCCAATCACAGCGCGATGAATATCCTGCCCCCCGTTTCCACTCTAATCCTTCATTTTCCACTATACTCTCTCTCCCACACGCAATCATTCTTCTCTTACATATACATATTTTCTTCAGTTATACATACATTATGAAGCAGGGTCTCGCCCGTTGGTCCGGTCTCCCTTTGTCACTGCTGGGGAGGGTACAGCCACTTAAAATGAATGTTCTCCCACGCTTATTATGCCCATTTCAAATGGTCCCTATATTACCATCACATAAATCGCTATCAGAGTTGAATAGGGCTCGCATGGCGAAACAAAGGCTCGAGGATAAAACTGGCCCACCTGCAGCTTCCGCCGGGAGAGGGGCGGTTAGCTGTCCCTAACATTAGACTGTAACAGCTCTCACGTCTCTGCAGACATATTCGAGACTGGTTTCAAGAAGACCCAGAGTCTATGTGGCCTGACATTGACTCAGACCTGGCGTCCCCTATACCGCTGAAAAATGTATTGTGCACTTCCAGAAAGTAGGCCAGTTTAGCTGTTAAGGGTAACTTTCTTTTACAAAATACTCAAAATAGAGGGCTTGGACAACATTACATCCTCACTGACGCCCCTGTACTCGAACCCAGATCCCCCTGGTCTAGAGCACGAGTCTTCCTACGTCTGGCCTGCTAAAGGCATCAAGACACCGGGAGGCATTGTAGAAAAGGGTTCAATCTTGACTTTTGATCAGTTAAAAGACAGGCACAAAATCCCCGTCACCCAATTTTCTAGGTACTTGCAGGTACACAGCTATGGTGTACCCACTCTCAAACGGTCTCAACACTGTGGTGCAACCTCCTCTTTAGAACAACTATTCATTAATAGCGAAGACTCGAGCAAATTAGTGACGCGACTCCGCGGGTCACTCCGCAGGACAGCGAAAGACAACACAGCTCAAATTCAAACCGAATGGGAGAAGGACTTTGGTGTTGAAACGGTAGATAAAGAGTGGGATGATGTGTGGCTCAACCTACCCGGCGGTTTCACCACTAATAGAGCAAAAAAACTACAATCTAAGATAAATCATATTACCCCTGTCAGACGTAATAAAATGAAGCCGGATCTATCAAGGTTTTGTAATAAGTGCAAGACTACAGAAGAGACACATTCGGTGTTTACTAGAATGTGTTCATAGTCACAACTTCTAGAAAGACGTTCTTAAAGAAACCAATGGCATGATTGGTCAAATAGGGGACATTCCCCCTTCGTCATGCATTCTTGGTATAGATGATCCCTAAATGTTCCTCCAAATTCATTAAAACTCCTGAAAACCCCCCTCTTCTGTGCATTTTATGAAGGCGGGCGTCGGACAAGCCCCCGAACACCGCACTGTGGGTAAGTAGTGCGTTGAAGTTCGCGGCTCTCCAAGCGCTCAGCTTTTATTTAAGAGAGGAACTTTTTCAGTTTTATAAAGTTTGGAGTCCTTTTTCAACTTGCGTAGGACCCGATGGTTTGCAGATGATAACGGTCCCTGGGCCCACAGGAGGCGGCAGACCAGGCTCCCCCCCCCCCCCCCCCGCCCATCCAGCGCCAGCTCTCCCAGCCATCAAACAAAGACACAAACTTAGATGCAGACGTGGACAAAAACACTGCATGGACGGCACTGGGTGAGGCCACCGCAAACCTAAGTCCACGCCGCCATCTTCCCATACCGGCACTGGGTGAGGCCGCTGGAAACGTGAGTTCGCGCCGCCATCTTCCCACACCGTAATGCGGCTCTATCCCCTTTCGTGGTCTTTAAAGAGGAAAGTCTTAAAAACACAATGTTTTGTATGAATATTTGGTAACACTTCAGTATGGGGAACGTAGTCACCATTAATTAGGTGCTTATTAGCATGCACATTAGCAACATATTGGCTCTTAATTGGTCATTATTACGTACTCATTAATGCCTTATTTTGAATGGCCTTATTATACAACCAGTAAGCCATTAACTATGAGTTTTCCCTCTATAACCTCAGAAGTATTGCTTATTAGTAGTACCATCTCAATATGCTTTGCTTAGTATGGCCTTTATAAGGTGGTAGTACCACAAGAAGAGTTATTCTCCCTTACTAACACTTAATGAATATGGTCTGTTCTTACATAACAACACACAAAACTACAAGTGTTCATAGTGTTAAATTACTGTAAATTAAGTTTTTGTTACTTAGAATATGTTCCCCATACTAAAGTGACATCTTGATCATTACTAATTCACTAGTAATTAAGTTTTATATGTTCCCCATACTGAAGTGTTACCGAATATTGAATACACTTCGGACGAAACTGCACTTCCGCACTGTAACCTTTCCTTTGAACACAAAGAAAAAAGTCTTGGGTGCACGGATTAATAATTTAGATCCTCATCAAAAGGCAAGCGTGTTTAGAGAGCGTCAGACCAGTCTGCAAGCCTATGCTGAGGTGACTCGCTGCAGCCGTGCATGCCGCCACTGTGTGATGGGGGACGCATATAGGCTCCTACCTATGGACATGCACATTTGAACTGCAATTTTCCTCCATCGGCGCTCACTCGCCTCTCTAACCAAGTGTGTTACTTTTACCCGTTGTTTTTTTTTTTTAAAGTTTTCTCATTACGGAGGTCTCCTAAGAGAAATATGCTGATTGCAAGAAGCTATTAGCCTGGCAATACAACAACATCAGCTCTTTTATGTGAACTCTCTTCAGGCTCAACGTGTAAAGCCGGTGTCGACCGTGATGTCTTGTGACAGAGACGGTGAACGTTAAGAGTCACATGTTGCCTATGAGGTGGAACGGCTACCCGGACACCCCACCTCTTCACGTCTGAAATGCATCACCCCTAGCATACACCCAATATCAGCCTGAGTCAACACTGCTTTTTAATCTCCGATCCCTCCCTTTAGTGTGTTACAGTGGCTCATGAAATTATGGGGACACAGATATGCATCAACAGCTTGTAAACGGGGCGGCCCGGCTCAGGAGGTAGAGCGGGTCGTCTAGTAACCGGAAGGTCGCTGATTCGGTCCCCGGCTCCTACGGCGAGCGTATCAAAGGTGTCCCTGAGCAAGACACTGAACACTTAACTGCTCCTGATGAGCAGGCTGGCATCTCGCATGGCAGCCTCCACCATCAGTGTATGGATGTGCGCGAGAGTGTGTGAATGTGAGGCGCCCACTGTGAACCACTCTGAGTGGTCTTAGACGAGGAAAGCGCCGTATAAAATGCAGTCCATTTACCGTTTTGTAAAGCAAACACAGTACAAACGCAGTCCAACAGCCAGTATTACACACAGACACACAGACACAGACACACACACAGCGGTGTTGTTGAGCAGATGCTGGCTGACAGACATGAGGGCCGTTCATGTCAGAACACATGGACGGAGTCGGCGTCCTCCTGCCCCCTTCCCGTCTTGTCAAAACCACTGACATCACTCACCTCAGAATCACCTTCACACATATGGGAATCCATTTGTGTGCATTTGTGTGTGTGTGTGTGTGTGTGTGTGCGCGCATCAGAGCATCTGTGATACTGTGAGACGGAGTCAAACTTTAATCCACACACACTGAACCAACACATAAATGTCTGAACGTGCACGCCTGCAGGCATAGGTGCAGATGGC
This sequence comes from Lampris incognitus, assembly GCF_029633865.1. Taxonomy (NCBI): domain Eukaryota; kingdom Metazoa; phylum Chordata; class Actinopteri; order Lampriformes; family Lampridae; genus Lampris; species Lampris incognitus. The sequence goes on along the minus strand of NC_079225.1, from coordinate 11,987,662 downwards.
ACATACAAGCATCCGCACATTGAAATGCAAACAGCATCTACACACAGATGCATACACACAAATCAGCGCGCACACACACACACACAAATCCCCATACAGACAATCACCCGGCATTGTTAGTAGACAGACAGACAGACAGATAAACAGATGGATGCATAAATGGATAACCTGAGGTGACGTGGGCAGCGCGTAGCTAGGAGTGATGCTACGCGGTAACACATCTCTAGGCAGCAAGTGTAAGCGCCTCCCAAATCCGAGCAGCCTAAATAAAGAGAGGCTTGCGGATGGGGAGGAGAACTAAAGGGTGGTTAAAGTGATGGGTGGAGGTTACAGGGAGATAATAGCTGGGAGCGGTATTACATTATTGATCCTGCAGTGGAGGTCCGCTTTATTACTGATACTATACACGTCATAAAAGCCGCAAAAAAAATAAATAAAATTAAATTAAAAAAATAGCAGCGATGTTTTAGTACAGAGACTCCCAGTCAAGGCAAGAGTAAATAACCATCAGTGCCGCTGCTACTGCGATGCAATGCTGAAAGGATGGGTCCGGTACAACCGAACCCGGTTCACAATCTCATCACACCAGGACCCACAGAACCACTTTAACCTCTCTGAAGACGGACAGAGGAAGTGGGGGAGAGAGAGAGAGAGAGAGAGAGAAGGGGGAGCGAGAGGGCAACAGAGAGGGCGAGAGAGAGCGGGGTGGGGGGGGGGGGCTAGAGGGAAGAGGACGGGGAGATGAGGACAGAGTGAGGAGGAGGAGGAGGAGGAGGATGGAAAGAGAGAGTGGGGTGCATATGCTATCCGTCTTCCAGATGAATGGCTCCCTAGGTGCGCGCCGCTGGAGGAGAGGTATCACTCCTCATCCTAATCGCGCCGCGCAACAGGGTTCCCTCGCAGGCGCAGACCCGGGATCAGCTCCCCGGCTCTGCGCGCCGCCGCCGTTTGATCCTCAAACTGGCCCTCGACCAGCACAAAAAGCAGGGTTGGAGGCTAATACCTCCAGAGCGCCACTAATTCATGCAGACCTTGGTGTTCTCACCGAGCTCTGGGAAGTGTGAAACGGGGGCAAAATTTACATTTTCTGCCCCTCTCGTTCCACACGATAGATGACTCATCTACCGTGACTAATGGGAACGCAGACGGGGACGCAGATATTTCCTCACAATGCAACTCTCCCGTGTTGACAAATCTTGTGAGTCAGTGGTCCACCTCTCTTAGTCAGAGTATCAAGCTTTCTGAGTGTGTGTGTGTGGGTGTGTGTTTTCTCTCCCTGTCTTCATTCTCATTCTGCGGGTGGTGTTGTGCTGTCTTCTCTGGACAGCTCCCATCCACCTCCTAAAGGTGGATTGCACTGAAGCGGAGTACCGGCCACCGAAGTGCACACGCCCGTGCAGAGTTATGCAGGTAGAGCTGGAGGCCGAGAGAGAGAGAGAGAGAGATAGATCGACAGACAGACAGATGTTAGGGGTCACTAACAAATAAGAAATAATCACTAAGAAATAAATCTAGTTATAACTGCAACTGCAACGCTGTGTGTGTGTGTGTGTGTGTGTGTGTGTGTGTGTGTGTGTGTGTGTGTGTGTGTGTGTGTGTGCAGCCTACTGGTTCATGTGTATCCCCGGGGCTGTAAGGGGACGCTCTCTAATTGACAGATTGATCAACGTCAGCCCGTTCTGCTTGCTCGTCCACATTCGTCGTATCTTCCTCTTTCTATTTTTCCTGTTATGTCTTGCCTACACCCCCCCCCCCCCCGTGTGTTTTCTACCTCTCATACTCTGAAAACGCTGCTAAAATGAATTACACCCCTTCCGAACCTACGCTTCGCTGCTGTGGCGTGTGAGCGCTGCTCTACTTAAACCCACCCTCGGTGTTTATTGTAGCCATGTGTTGGGCGCTATGCTGGGACCTCTGGAAAAATGAGGCGTGGTAACCTCCATCTGGTGCACACCCTGTAACGGTACGTGTGTGTATGGGCGAGAGAGACAGAGACGGAGAGAGAGAGAGCGAGGGAGAGAGAGGGAGAGAGAGGGAGAGGGAGAGTGAAAATGTCTCTGCATGAATGTACTGCATGTGGCTGGGTGTGTGTACACCTCTCTTTCCCTCTCCCTCCCCCCTTATCATCTCTCTCTCAGTTCAATTCGATCCAATATGTGCTTTATTGGCACGGCATACGTTTTGCACGTATTGCCAAAGCATGTGAAACAACAGCACAGCACAACACAACAATCTCTCTCTCTCACACTTTCTCGCTCTCCACAGCCAGTCATTTATCAAGCCAGACAGGAGCTGCCGGTCCCCGTGGACTCCCACTGCATCTCCAGGTTCTGGAGGAGCAGCACCTACCTCACGCCACTTCTTTCTCCTCGTCCTACCATAGTCTTCTTTTCTGTTTTCAAATTGTGCAGAGATTTTTCCGACGATGCAATCTCATCCCACCGAGTCTTATATCGACTCTTTTGCCGAAGCATCGATATATGACACACTAGGTAACCCCTCAGCATCTGTACAGAGGCACGCCAGGCGTACCATAGACTCCAATGTTAAACCTCTGGCCTAATATATGAATATTAATAACATACAGGTTAGGGTTAAAGCTAGGTAGCGGCTAAGTTTCTCTATACAGATGTATAAGGGTGTCTTGCACGTCACATGTCACTGCTTTAGAAAAATCAGAAAAATCATCGATATTCAACACAACGGGATGAGAAAGAAGTCTTTCAGGTCCCCGATTAAAAAAATCTGACTGATTATTCCAGTTCTTATGATGACAGCGATATTCATACGCATTACTGTTAGTAAAGCGTGGGTCACTGTTTCAAGGTCCATCTGCCCATCCCCAGAAGTCCACAACCTTGGTGTCGTTCTGGACTCCACCCTCTCATTCCAGTCACGCATCGAATCCGTCACCAGATCCGCTTCTTTTCACCTCAGAAACATCTCCAGACTCTGGCCATTACTCTCAGACTCCGTGGCAGAGACCCTCATCCGTGCCTTCATCGCCTCCCGTCTGGATTACTGCAACGGAGTCCTGTCTGGGGTACCGAGCAAAACCCTAGACAGGCTTCAGGATGAGCAGAATTCAGCTGCCAGGGTGCTCACCCGCACCAAGCCCTGGCAACACATCACTACCACCCTTGACCACCTGCACTGGCTCCCGGTCAAATCCTCCTCGCCTATAAATCCCTCCATGCCCTGACCCCCCCAGCCCCTATCAGACCTCCTCAACCCCTATATTCCGCCTCAGAATGTGTGGTCCGCAGACACAGGACTGCTTGCCATCCCCCACACCAGCCTGCGGACTTTTGGGGATGGAGCCTTTAGTGTGGCAGCCCCAACCCTTTGGAACCGTGTTCCTTGAAAGTTGTTGTTGAGGAAAAGACAAAAACACAAGTTGCAGAAAACATGATCACACACAACAGTGTTTGTGTTGAATCTCGGACTAGAAGCAAAGACGTCTCCTTACAGAGCCTTGTAAGAGGAACACTAGTGTGCAACAGTAGTAGAGGCGTGAGTTAAGAGGCAGGGACTTAGTGTTTGGGCAGCAGGGGGACATAATCCACGGTAATGAGGACTTCAACAAATTCTGGCAGATCTCCATAAAGAACTCGGAAACCTGTTGGAAAAATCCTCCGAGAGCCGATTACTTCCCGTAGAATTAATCAACTGTCTCACCACTAATATATTCCTTCAAAATGTACAACAGGAAATATAAATCACAGATTAGTCAATAATATCTGAGTTAACGAGGTCAGAGCGCGGGGCTCCCGGGGTGAGATCGGACAATGGCGTGCTGAAATAAGGCAGGGGCGATGTCAGAGGAATTAATGACGAGTGTGTGGCCGAACGAAAGGATTTCACTTAGAACTTGAATTCACAGGTGGGAGGCTTCGTCTTTAAAACGATGAACTCCGGCAATGACTCTGCACTAACCAGCCCCCCCCCCCCCCCCCCAATTTTCTCCCTTTTTCTCCTCAAATGTATCTGGACAATTACCCCGCTCTTTTTTGAGCCGTACCGGTCGCTGCTCCACCCACTCTCTGCCGATCCGGGGAGCGCCCCCGACCGACCAGAGGAGGCGCTCGTGCAGCGACCAGGACACATATCCACATCCGACTTCCCACCCGCAGACACGGCCAACTGTGTCTGTAGAGACACCCGACCAAGCCGGAGGTAACACGGGGATTTGAACCGCCGACCCCCGTGTTGGTAGGCAACGGATGCACTAACCATCTAAACTGTGGCCATGACACACCAGGCCAGTGGTCCGCTGTCAGCCAATGCTGGGCTGTTGGTGAGCGTCTGTGGCCCTAGTTTCTGCGGCGTGTCCCACACCGTTGGCACTAGTCGGACCCCTGTCGGCAGCTTCTCGGCCGATCCCTCTGATTGGCTGTTCAGCGTAGCGAATCAGCACACGAGAAGAGAGACAGAAGTTATGAAAGCAAGCCAACGACGAAGCCAGAAGGCCACACACAGAAGGCTCTTCTCATTTTTTGTCTTCATCTCACCTGAACATTTCAAGAATTTCTCCTTTCACGCAGGCGCAGAGCGTACATGCTAGCTGGTCGTTGGCTGCGGTCTTTGCGGCGTCTTCAAGTGCTACTTCCTGGCCCGGACACAGGCGACATGAGGCGACGCAACAGTCAGCCCGTCGCCGCTAGTTCTCTGGTGTCAGTTCGGTGTGTCCGGGCCCTTAGACAACGTGTGTGTGTTTGTGTGTGTGTGTTACACGCTATCCTTCTGTTATGGCTTGACCTTGGCTCATTAGCTTCTCTCGCTCTCTCCGTCTCGCCTCCTCCCATCTTCACCCACCGGCAGGTCAGACCAATCCTGGGTGCAGAGCTTGGGTTTACGAGGGATTTATTTCATTCCACGTGTTTTATCCAATTTATTACAACTGCTGGAACTTATGGCACACGTTCCAATGTACCGCTCGACCTTCGCCAAGACCGCCGCCCTGCAAGCCACCTCGAGTCACCATACACCATGCTAAGCTGCCCAGACGACCATACTGACGGAGTGTTGATAATACTGAAATGGCAAACATCAGGCTACTTGTGAAATATTTGATCCGTGCGTGGGCATCAACCCTCACAAGTGACATTTAAGCTTGTGCAACAATTTCAAGTATTCATAATTACAGTGAGGCATGAATCCCTCTTGAGAAGGAAGACTTTAAACAAATGACTCCCTGCTTCACACACAGCTTAGTCCACTTTGCTATTCTTACTTCTAAGGTAAGAATCTGTGCAGTGAGTGAGTGACAAGTGGTGACAACGGGTCAGGGGCGTCAACACACCACCTTCACACCACCTTACTACAAACATACGTGAACATGAGCGTGCAGGTTCAACACCCATCACCTTATTTGATCCCACTAGAGACGGGCTCCCATCAGACAGCGTGGTGGTGGATGCTTTCAGCTGAACCCAACCGGGCGACTCCGACCTTTACCCTCTGCCCCCCTGTCTCACAAGGGGAATACACCTCAGGTGCTTTGTGGTGGGCTTTTGTCTTGGTTTTATCGTCCTACCTTTCTGTAGACTATCATGTTAGGAGAGTCATCGTCCAGGTCCACGCTGCCCGCGGGCCGCAGGGTTCTCGTTGGCGTCTCGTGTGCGCTCTCCTTCGTTGGCTCGACCGCTCCGTCGGCCTCTGTGGCGCTACCAGCGGCGCTGGCCTCCTGCTGCGCCTCCGGCTCCGCCTCCTGCTGGACCTCCTGCTCCACCTCCTGCTGCTGAGGTGCCTCAGCCATCTTTTAGGGTCTCTCTCTCTCTCTCTCTCTGTTCTCCTCGCCTTGATTTTCTCCTGCCTGTCACTGTCGGTCTTCCTCTCTTTCTCTCGTCTGTCGTTCCCTCCTCTCCTCCTCTTCCCTTGTGTAGAGAGGAGCTGCTAAAAGGGGGAGAGAGAGAGAGAGAGAGAGAGAGAGAGAGAGAGAGAGAGAGGGATAAATTAGATAAATCGCACAAGCAACCAACTGGGATTTTTTTTTCTTGTGTTTTTTTTTCCATCTGTGCTTTCAGCAGGGATGGGATGGATGACACACTTGTCCTAGTTGTCTCCATTCTCTCCTCAATTCAGCAATTCCTCCTCAACCGCTCACATGAGACTGCACTGATGGAAGGGCAGAGCAGATACTAATCATACTTGCTTGAGGTTTCCTTTGTGGCCCGCATTCACCCCCACCCCCCTTTTCAGCCTCCCTAGGAGCTACAGCATGAATTTTCTGCCGTCTGACACGAGGCCTTTTTAACAGCCGGCTGTGCATCCGCTGACCGTAGCTCTTTAGCAGCAGCTATAATCTGTGGCTATTGAGCACAGAACACAAAACGCCCGAGAGTGAAGAGAGGGCACCAATAAAAGTCGCTGTCACCTCCGAGCAGCTATTGTTGCAGGAAAACGAGGCACTAATTCCCACTGAAATGGCTTCTCCTCAGACCCGTGAGGAAAAGTGCACGAGACAATGCAGACTGCTGTGCATGGAGAATTTACGCACAGAGAGAAGGGAAATGATGCAATTGTTTTTTTTTTTGGAAAATCCCCCACCCCCTTTTCTCCCCCAGTTGTACCTGGCCGATGACCCCGCTATCTGAGCTGTCGCGGTCGCCGCTCCACCCCTCTCTGCCGAATCCGGGGAGGGCTGAAGACTACTACATGCCTCCTCCGATACAGGTGGAGTCGCCAGCCGCTCCTTTTCACCTGACGTCACCATCGCCAGGGGGACGTAGCGCGTGGGAGGATCACACTATTCCCCCCAGTTCCCCCTCCCCCGAACACGGAGATTCGAGCCGGCGATCCCCGTGTTGTTAGTCAATGGAATAGACTAGACCACCACACTACCCAGAGGCCCCGGAAACAATGCAATCGTTTCACTATAAGATTCAACATGAACAACTCGCAGACAAATGAACTTTACAACATCATGTGTAAGCACACCCCGCCTAATACCCCCCCCCCCCCCATCCTGTTCCTCTGGCTCTTTTACTCGCTTTGCCATCCAGGCGCCCTGCGCGGGTGTCTGACGGTCTGACACATGTCAAAACATTGACGCCTGAGCAATGCCAAGCTAAGACAAGGCAAGGAGGGAGGAGGGACGAAGAGGAGGGAATGACGAGAGTGAAGAGGAGGAATACAAAGGAGAGGAGAGGAGATAGGGTGTTTGGATGTGCTCTCTCTCTCTCTCTCTCTCTCTCTCTCTCTCACACCACACTCTGAATACCCAAACTGAATCAGCAGCGCTGATCAAGGACCAGTTTATAAAACAGCCTCATCCCAAGGCGAAACTGGGGGTGAGGGTGGGGGGGTGAGTCACTTCTTATTCAACCCATTCCAAAGGTAAATAGAAAAAGTGCCATTCGGCCGCTCGCAACGGCGTATCTACAATACCATCTTTTCTTAATAGGCTGGATATTGACGTCTTTCTGCAAAAAAGGTTTCTCAACGGTGGAACTGATGTGCATGAGGAAAACCCACTTTCCGAAACGACTGAGCCGAAGCAGAACAGACTCCGTATTTGAGGCATTGACAAAACGCCAATCTCGCTCTGCGTCCGTCATTGCTTGGGATCAAGGTACATGTTTAGGAAGTGTTCATGAAAAGAAAATGGAAGAGGAAAAGGAAATATTTCACTGTTAATTCAACTCGCCTGCCATAAAGCACAAGTTATCTGCAGGAGCAGTTGGCTCCAGGGTCCATAGTACATGCAGTAGCACAGATTAGCACAATGTGATGTCTTCTGCACTGTATTATTTCATCCCCAGATGAGATGAGGGGGGTCACCGCCCTTACATGTTCGTCCAAGATGGGTAAAATAATGCCTGCGTCTCTGACCTCACGATCGAAACACTTACTCTCTTTAAACCCCGTCTCCACGTCCCCCCTTTTAACGTGACTGCCGATGCTTTTTGTTCCCAGATTGCTCTAATCCCATTCCCTGTACACCCACACACTTCCGACACCGCGACAGCCTCCCCGGTGGGGCAAGGTGGCGGCGCCAACTCACGTTTGCAGCAGCTTCACCCAGTACCGACGGTGCAGGGTCTTTGTCCACGTCTATGTCTAAGTTGGTGTCATCGTGTTAAGGTTTTATTTTGATCTTGGATTTTTTATTTTATTTTTCTTCCATTTAATGGCTGGGGGAGCCGGCGTTGAATCGGCTAAGGGGGCCTAGTCGGCTGCATCCGGTGGGCCCAGGGACCACGGCCCTGCCTGGAGCGGCGCCTGAAGAGAAAGCAGCGAGGGCGCTCTGACGGGACGCGGAAGCGGGGCAGGCTAGTCGGGGCAGGTAGCCAGTCAGGCTAGCTTGGTCTAGTCAGAAAGGCACGAACTGAGGAAGCCTCTTGGACGAGAGGCCAAACGTCTTCACGGATATATACCAAGTCCAGCTGCACTTGATTAAACTCCTGTGGATAACCATGACCTGGATGAATGAGAACCTTCACAGACATGGGGCAGGCTAAGCTAACTGCTAGCCCATGCAGCCCGGCAGTTCTGGTAGTCCTCCTGGCTGGCGTTTGTTTTGTGTACAGCGGGATTTTTGGACTGTGTTGTTAACAGTTGGTGTGTTTTTTTCTCTGAAATTTTGAATATGTTTTTTTTTTAAATCTTTTGTGTTGCACTGTTGTGGGCTGGGGGAAAAGAAATTTCATTTGTTTTGTGCATGCAAGTACATGATAGAAATGTCAGTAGCGAATTTGGGGGGGGGGGGCAGCCGGGAACTGCCGCAGCCGGGACGCGAACGCGGGTCGCCCGCACCACAGGCGACTATGTTAAATGGTCGACTAAAGGGTCCGACCCGTTAGCCAAGGGCTAGCGAGTCTAGTCATCCGTGATCGTCACATGACAAAAAATTGTTCCTGATTCCTGACGAGGCTCTGATATGGTTCCGTTCTCGCTCAGGTAAGGAGACGTTTGGAAAGCGGAGACGGAACCGGGAATTAAACTGATGAACCTGAACAAAGACACTGAGGAGCTGATGGTGTATATACATGGTATGCATAGTTTAACATTAAGGTACACAGTAAATTACACGGTATGTGACTTATCAGTTACACGTGTTGTGATCCAGATTTATGTAGCCTGCTCTGAGAAAGAATGAAGTTGAAAGTGAATATTAACATCATTTGATGTGTGTGTGTGTGTTTAAGGGCCCATCTGTGCTATTGGCATTGGTGTTCGGTGTGATGTCAACGGCCTACATGGATCAATACGGTCCTCAGCCAGGAGCCGGTTCTGGATAAATGCAAAACAAAGTGTGTGTGTGTGTGGGGGGGGGGGCTGCTGAGGGATGGGAAGTTGCAGGTTATGCTGTTTGAAGCATAAAGGATGAACATGATGCGACAGTCAGAAAATCAAAATGCGAGATGAGTTTAACACATTTCTGAATCGGCAACTTTAAAACTGAATGTCACCATGTGCTTTAACAGGTGAGCTAACGAGTAACTCAGCTTGACTGAAACGCCTGATTCATGTGAGGAGTCTCTGGAGCCATATGTGCCCCCCCGCTACTCTTTCACCAAAACCATCCATCCATTATCCAAGCTGCTTATCCAAATTAGGGTCGCAGGATGCTGGAGCCTATCCCAGCAGTCACTGGGCGGCAGGCGGGGCCACACCCTGGACAGGCTGCCAGTCCATCACAGGACTGACACTTTCACACCTAGGGACAATTCAGTATGGCCGACTCAACTGACCTACATGTCTTTGGACCGTGGGAGGAAACCGGAGCACCCGGAGGAAACCCAAGCAGACACGGGGAGAACATGCAAACTCCACACAGGGGACGACCCCCAAGGTTGGACTACCCCGGGGCTCGAACCCACGACCTTCTTGCTGTGAGGCGACCCCTGCTACCCACTGCGCCCCCCTCATCAAAACCAGGCAGAACCATATGTGTCTCCCCAACATTCCTGTTATTTCTATAAATAAATAAAAGGAATACTTCTTAGGGAAAAAAAGGGACAACATTTTCCCTTCTGCACTGGCAGGCCCTAGAAACTTTCACATGACCAATACCTGTAACCACCATGGCCCGACAGTCTCTCATAAAGTATTTATTCAAATGAAACGAGATTCTTTAAGAGAAGAATGCTAACGACCTTCCAGCTTGTGAGGAATTTTCCCCAAAAAATCCCCACAGATGCTGTCGACGTGCAACGTCTGCAACATGTGGCCAGCGCTCGCCATACTTCTCCTGATGCAAATGACTTTTTCCTCCCCCTACACGTCGCACCGGCATGAAGTAGATGCAGAGTGACATCTCCCTCCCTCTCTTTCTCCGGACGTTCTGCAGTGGTAAGTGCACCCAGCATTTGCCCCACCTCCCCTAACCCATCTGTCCCTGCAGGGAAGAGTGGCGGATGGCGCCCTGTCACCTCGTAGCTCTGGGACAGCTGTGAAATAAATGATGACTTCAGCCCGGCCAGCCGTGCACCCGCAGTCACGCGAACGAGAGGCTTCCCAGACACGTTTTTAACTCCGGCCTTCAAACGAAACACTGTTCAAGGTGGAAGTGTGATTTGGGGAAAAGTGACCTTGACACCAGTAACAGCCACTTCCATGTTGTGTGACTTCACAATCGATCGCAATAATCTGTCTTATCCTTCGGCTTGTGCTTCAAAACACTTTTGATGGATTTTTATATTTGAGTACATCATGCAACTGCTTGAAGTAACATTTTTATGAATGTGTTCAGACACTTAATATATAAAGATAATAAATGACGTCATAGTCTCAGAGTGAGTAACTACAGACCTTTCTGGATCATACAGCGGTCTCTTATTATAGAGGACGAGCCTGAATATGCTGGGAAACTATCCTGTCCATTACTTTCACCACAACCTCTGTCTTGTGTATTTGGGGCATAAGGTGTGTCTGGGGCGTCCAGGCAGACTATTCTGTTGTATACCAACACGGGGATCGCAGGTTTGAATCCCCATGTTACCTCCGGCTCGGTCGGGTGCCCCTACAGACAAAATCGGCCTTGTCTGCGGGTGGGAAGCCGGATGCGGGTATGTGTCCTGGTCGCTGCACTAGCACCGCCTCTGGTTGGTCGGGGCGCCTGTTTGGGGGGGGGGGTACTGGGGAGGAATAGCGTGATCCTCCCATGCGCTACGTCCCCCCTGGTGAAACTCCTCACTGTCAGGTGAAAAGGAGCGGCTGGCAACTCCACATGTATGGGAGGAGGCATGTGGTAGTCTGCAGCCCTCCCCGGATCGGCAGAGGGGGTGGAGCAGCGACCGGGACGGCTCGGAAGAGTGGCTGGATACAATTGGCGAGAAAAAAGGGGGGAAAATCTCCCCACCCCAAAAAAAAGGTGTGTCCATATGGATGTTTAATATCTCATAACAATTATTGTCACTAGCACAACTAATTCCATCCTACCACTAAGTAACGTCGTTACACAATATGATGTGATAGTTGTATCTTCATCCCCAAAAAAGGCCAAGTGAAGCCCGACTTCAGCTAAACATAAAACATACTGTAATACACTAAACAATACACATATCCAATACAGTGTGGGAATTACACCAAGTCATTCGGAGTGGGGGGGTGGGTGGGGGGTCTTTCTGCTATAGGAAACCCTTTCCAACACAACAATCAACAACTTGAACACCAATACATATGCTCTGGTACAATTGCAGAGTCCCTCCATATAACATTGTTGCTCGTTTAGGGGGACTCAGAGGTCATTCAGTGATGGCCAGTCCTTGCAGATGATTCACATCCTGGTCCACATGTGAACGACGCACGACACAGCCCCCCAGGTCTACATGACTTAAACACGAGTCCTGAACATTCCAGTCTGGCCCTCAGGTGGAAGGACACGGGGACTACATATCAGACCACAGGCAATAATAATAACATTACAGCTTGTGAAGGCAGTCCTCTTGTCTTTTTTCCTCTAACGGCCGTCTATGTCTCCCCCAGCCTCCTGCAGGACAGGACCCTTCACCCTCACACACACACACACACTGACACAGTTCAGAAGAGGTCCACAGCAGGGTACAAGCCGTGTTGGGTCACTCTATGTGTGTGTGTGTGTGTGTCCGTTCTAAAAGATCAAATCTTTTAGAACGGACACAGGACCTATGCTGACACAGGACACAGGACCTATGCCAGCTGACATAGCAGCAAATGCAAATGTGCAGCCATACAGGGGGCGACTTGTACACGGTGGCGAGAGTGTCATGCACCGGAACCAGACATGTAACCGTTAAGTAGTATGCTTTAGTTATACCGTGATGACAGCTGGAATTAAACTCCTGCTTCTGAAACACACACACACACACACACACACACACACACACAGACCTACGGGCACACACACAGCGTTGAAGCAGATGAGAAACAACACACACACACAATTAGATAAAGGCACAGCATTAGTCTTCTCTACCTGAGATGATGCCGCCGGCAACTGCTGGAGCCTACAAATTCGCAGCAGACGGGGGAACGGATCCACGGCGAGAGAGGAGTCGTTATTTCTTTCCTTCTGCACCTCCGCGTGATCCCATCACAGCTCGCCGGAACGAGCCCGTCATTACCTCACAGCCCACTGCAAAGTTAACGCCGCGCTCCGCTGAGCTGTCTGCCGGGCGCCTCTCTGACCCGGCGGAGACTGCACGAGATAGAGAGCGAGAGCGAGAGAGAGAGAGAGAGAGAGAGAGAGAGAGGGAGAGGTCGAGAGAGAGGGAGAGGGAGGGTGGGAGAGAGACAGAGAGAGAGGGGGGTGGCGAGAGACACAGAGAGGGAGCAAGAGGGGCAGAGAAAGAGAGACATACACAGAGGGGGGGGGGGGAGAGAGAGAGGGATGGAGAGTGACAGTGGAAGAAGAAAAGATCAAGTCGAACAGCTGTCTAGAGAGGGATGTGGGATTAGAGGGAGCCGCTTTAATCACATCTCTCTCGCTCTCTCTGCATGTGTGTATGTGTGTATGTGTGTGTGTGTGTTGGCCATAGCCTGGCGTGGGTGGGCCCGTTGGGGAGGCGGGGCGGGGGGGGGGGTATAGAAGGCTGTTGCACGTGTGTGTGTGAACAGCAGAATGTGTTGGTGAGGAAGATGAGCTTCTCTTCTCGTGTCTATGTGTGAAACTGTTGTAGTGTAAAACATGGCTTTGTGAGTGGGGCGAGCTACCTAAAAGCGACCTGGTGACAGGCATGCAGTCCTGACTGACGTGGGCGAGGGGGGTGGGGTTGGAAAGGATGGATGGGAGAGAGAGAGAGAGAGAGAGAGAGGCATTGGCATCAGGTCTGCTGGAAGTTAATGATAGACTGCCTAACTAATCTGTTTAACTCATTGACAACTGAAAAGATTAAAAGAGATTAGATGGGCAAGTGTTACTTCTCCCCCTAAGCCTAATTCCCAAACTCTCTCTCACACACACACACACACACACACACACACACACACACACACACACACACACAAACCAGCATGAGAGAGCTTCGTCCAGACATAGTGGTACTGATGCATGTCAGCAGTTAGTCTGGCATTCATCACTATGAGGTTTGCTCAGCCCCTTCCAGGAGATGTACTGATGCCAACCCAGATTTAGGATATCGGCCTGATAACCAGCCGCAAAGTAGGCCATCGTATTTGACATAGGTGCCAACACCAGTGTAAAAGTAAAATTACAAACTTTCTTGCCAAGCACCATGCGGTGTACGCATTAGATAATAATGCCATCCAACCATTATCCAAGCCGCTTATCCCAATCGGGGTCACGGGATGCTGCAGACTATCCCAGCAGTCATTGGGCAGCAGGCAGGGAGACACACCTGGACAGGCCGCCAGTCCACCACAGGGCCCACACACACACACACACACACACACACTCCTAGGGACAATATAGTACAGCTGATTCACCTGACCTACATCTCTTTGGACTGTGGGAGGAAACCAGAGCCCCCAGAGGAAACCCACGCAGACACGGGGAGAACATGCAAACTCCACACAGAGAACGACCCGGGACGACCCCCAAGGTTGGACAACCCCGGGGCTCAAACCCAGGACCTTCTTGCTGTGAGGCGACCCCGCTAACCACTGCACCACCGTGATAATTATACATAATAATAATAAAACACATAGATAATAATAATAATGGATTACATTCATATAGTGCGTTATCTAGACACCCAAAGTACAACACAGTGAAGGGGGGAACTCACCTCAACCACCACCAATGTGTAGCACCCACCTGGATGACGCACGGCAGCCATTTTGGGACGCATAAAGCACCTGTTCTGTAGAGCAGTGGTTCTCAACCTTTTTGGGGTCCTGGACCCCCTGCGTATTTTTGATCTACCCTGAGGACCCCTCCACCTGATCTTGGGGGAGGGGGGGTTGCAATTTGATAGAAACAGTAGAAACTGCATTTTAAATTGCATTATAGCATTTATTCACTCTTTGGGGCAAAAATAAGAGCTTTCAGTTGTAACTTAGATATAGTTAACAAAACAGAATTCTTATGCAGTAACTTTCAGATATATGTAACTAAACAGAATATGTCTTCAGTAACTTTCAGATATATGTAACAAAACAGAATATGTATTCAGTAACTTTTAACAGTGCAAACGGGAGCGAGATCTCTTGTTAAAATACAATAAATTACACTTGTGAAACAGATGTAATTAGAGAAAAAAGTCCTGTTACCCTTTATAGTTTAGGTAGATAAAGGTCTCAGTCACATTTGAGCAAAATAATCCTATTTCTATAAATGTCATAGGATCTTTTTTTTTAAAGATATTTTATTTTCACGGACCCCTTGCAATTACACCACGGACCACTAGGGGTCCGCGGACCCCCGGTTGAGAAACACTGCTGTAGAGTGTGCTTGTATGTTTAAATGTGAAATATTTCAACAATGTGATTATGGGTCATCTAGCAGTTTTCCACAGATTTTCTACGGTTGGTCAAGAAGCATGAACCCCAGCTGAGACAGTGATCACAACTGTAACGTCTAAACAGGGTGAATACAGGTAACGTGGGGGGCCATTTTCTGATCATTTACATTCTGCATCGTTATAAATTACGATCCGAACGGTTTGAATGTCAGAGCTACGGACACTCGTGGGAAACTTGGCTGAATTTTATAATGGAGGTAAAAATGATGAATCTTCACCGGTCGTCCCACTGTACCTGTGGCCACCGCGCTGTTAGCATTGTAACCGTTTATTTACTTGCCCGGTGCGGGATTCGATACGGGGTGTTTTGCACCACAAGGCGACGTCGCTAACCGCTCGGCTAAAGGGTCAGACCCGTTAGCCAGGGGGCTAACGTGTGTTATTATCAGTTTACAGCATCATGAATGAAGCCTCGGCAGCAGCAGCAGCAGAGTCGGGTAACGTGTCCGGACCACATAACGCCAGAAACTGTTCACAACACAGCTCGGAAATACGACAACCTGCGGCGCAACACCGACACGCTTGCTTTTATGTACGCGCCTCACCTGCGACCGGAAGTCCGGATTACATTTGACCCCAACCGGTCGACGCGCCTCTTCCTGTTTCCTGTTTCCCGCCGTCGCCGGTCGACGCGCCTCTTCGCGGCGGCAGGGAGGAACGGGCCAACTGTCTACTACGACACGGCGCATGCGCGCCGCCGCGGTAGTCGTGCCCAGGCACTCGGATGGAGCAACGTGTCGTATCTAATTCACTGATAGAGACGCAGCCAGATTCTTCGCGACATGAAATGAGGTGGGTGGTGGGTGGTGGTTTTTGTGGTCCAGTCAAATCAAGTTTATTTGTATAGCCCTTTATCACAGTTGCAGCCTCAAAGGGGCCTATAAAGGCCCACATCTGGGAGTTGTGGTGGGAGATGCGGGGGTGTGGTTGTTGTTGTGGGTGGTGGTGGGCGTTGTGGTGGGTGGTTGGGGGTTGTGGTTGATGGTGGGTGGTGGTGGCGATGGTGGTTGGGGGTTGATTGGTTGTCCATCGTCTCTGGAGATCAGCTACAACGGATGAACAGTTTCGTTTGTTCTTCCCCACCTCTGTTCAGTCTACTGACCCCTTCACCGACTTTCCCCCGTTTCTCCCTCATAAGTCATTTTCTAGGGTTCTTGAGTCCAGTGGGCAGGGATGGGATTCTAACAGTGTGGTTGGTCTATTTTACTACACAGAGACCGCTATAAAGCCTTGGGGTTTTTTTTTACGAGTTCCTGTAGTATGCACAAAAAAATATCACAAGTCCAGTCCAAAAACCAGAGCTGTTGATAGAGATGTTGATAGGGGGTGATAGGGGAGAGCACTTTTACAGGACCCCCCCAAACAATAATAGGAATCTTTTAGACAGGCATCATGATAGTCTGCTAAGGTAGGTGCGTCCCCATTGGAGATGTCTTGCCAAAGGGGCCCATTATTCCAAACACACACGTACCTCCGTCACAGAACAACATGTCCATAACCACCATGCAGTCCTGTCCGTACGCTCGGTGTCCTCAACGAGTAACAGGGTCAACTAACAGCCTGAGTCTGAATGATAATTATAGTAACTGTCGTGTAACAGAGTCAACTAACAGCGTGAGACTGAATAATTATAATAACTGTCGTGTACGTCAGTATCGTGTTTTGGTGTTTTACGACAGTTGGCAGCTTTACGGGAGGTGCGTTGTGACGTGTCCTCAACTAGCAACAGAGTCAACCAACAGCCTGAGACTGAATGATAATTATAATAACTGTCGTGTACGTGAGTATCGTGTTTTGGTGTTTTACGACAGTTGGCAGCTTTACGGGAGGTGCGTTGTGACGTGTCCTCAACTAGTAACAGAGTCAACTAACAGCCTGAGACTGAATAATAATTATAATAACTGTCGTGTACGTGAGTATCGTGTTTTGGTGTTTTACGACAGCTGGCAGCTTTACGGGAGTGTGCGTTGTGACGTGTCCTCAACTAGTAACAGAGCCAACCAACAGCCTGAGACTGAATAATAATTATAATGGTCGTGTACGTGAGTACCGTGTTTTGGTGTTTTACGACAGTTGGCAGCTTTACGGGAGTGTGCGTTGTGACGTGTCCTCAACTAGCAACAGAGTCAACCAACAGCCTGAGTCTGAGTGATAATTATAATAACTGTCGTGTACATGAGTACCGTGTTTTGGTGTTTTACGACAGTTGGCAGCTTTACGGGAGTGTGCGTTGTGACGTGTCCTCAACTAGTAACAGGGTCAACTAACAGCGTGAGACTGAATAATAATTATAATAACTCGTGTACCGTGTTTTGGTGTTTTACGACAGTTGGCAGCTTTACGGGAGTGTGCGTTGTGAGGTGTCCTCAACTAGCAACAGAGTCAACTAACAGCCTGAGACTGAATAATAATTATAATAACTGTCGTGTACATGAGTACCGCGTTTTGGTGTTTTACGGCAGTTGGCAGCTTTACGGGAGGTGCGTTGTGACGTGTCCTCAACCAGTAACAGAGTCAACTAACAGCCTGAGACTGAATAATAATTATAATAACTGCCGTGTACATGAGTACCGCGTTTTGGCGTTTTACGACAGTTGGCAGCTTTACGGGATAGTGCGTTGTGACGTGTCCTCAACTAGTAACAGAGTCAACTAACAGCCTGAGACTGAATAATAATTATAATAACTGCCGTGTACATGAGTACCGCGTTTTGGCGTTTTACGACAGTTGGCAGCTTTACGGGATAGTGCGTTGTGACGTGTCCTCAACTAGTAACAGAGTCAACTAACAGCCTGAGACTGAATAATAATTATAGTAACTATCGTGTACGTGAGTACCGTGTTTTGGTGTTTTACGACAGTTGGCAGCTTTACGGGAGTGTGCGTTGTGAGGTGTCCTCAACTAGCAACAGAGTCAACTAACAGCCTGAGACTGAATAATAATTATAATAACTGTCGTGTACATGAGTACCGCGTTTTGGTGTTTTACGGCAGTTGGCAGCTTTACGGGAGGTGCGTTGTGACGTGTCCTCAACTAGTAACAGAGTCAACTAACAGCCTGAGACTGAATAATAATTATAATAACTGCCGTGTACATGAGTACCGCGTTTTGGCGTTTTACGACAGTTGGCAGCTTTACGGGATAGTGCGTTGTGACGTGTCCTCAACTAGTAACAGAGTCAACTAACAGCCTGAGACTGAATAATAATTATAGTAACTATCGTGTACGTGAGTACCGTGTTTTGGTGTTTTACGACAGTTGGCAGCTTTACGGGAGTGTGCGTTGTGAGGTGTCCTCAACTAGCAACAGAGTCAACTAACAGCCTGAGACTGAATAATAATTATAATAACTGTCGTGTACATGAGTACCGTGTTTTAGCGTTTTACGACAGTTGGCAGCTTTACGGGAGTGTGCGTTGTGACGTGTCCTCAACTAGTAACAGAGTCAACTAACAGCCTGAGACTGAATAATAATTATAGTAACTATCGTGTACGTGAGTACCGTGTTTTGGTGTTTTACGACAGTTGGCGGCTTTACGGGAGTGTGCGTTGTGACGTGTCCTCAACTAGTAACAGAGTCAACTAACAGCCTGAGACTGAATGATAACTAGAAAAATGCCTTTTCCACAGAAAAAGCGTGTGAATGCTGAGCTGCTGAAAGAAATCGCGAAAGTATTGCTGAAAATGGATAAATAGGACAAGTCAGAAAGTCACTAGCCTACCTGAAATACCTGGAAACTGAAATGTGAAATGGCTGAATATTTTAAAAGTTTTAAAGGTATAAAAAAACTGAAAAATTTGCCATAATGTGCTAAATACATAAATAGTTTGATTGTTGAATGGTTTCTGTAGTTTAAAGTATGAAAAAGTGGAAGTGGTGCCACTAATAAAGAACTGCAAAGCAGGCATTCACACTAATTAGGCTGGCAGTTGAGTTTCAAATTGATATGTGACGTCACAATAGGACTGAACGTTCTAACAGGCAAAGAGTATGGCAGAATTGCCAAACTTTAGAGCTGAATTGTTCAAAGACGATAAAATATTTTAAAAATCTGAATAGGATTCTGAAAGAGCTGAATGTCCTGAACTGTTTAAGCTTTAAATGGGGTTTCTAGCTCAAACAATGAAGGCGGCGATACACTTCAAAGGTGATGAGAGTTTCAACCTTTCCCCATAGACTTCCATTGTTTTGAAAAAGTAGAGAAAGCTTAATATGTCTAAAAGTATAAAAGATTTCAAAAAACCCGAAATGTGAGCCTCAATGGGCTTAAAGAGATGCACATTTTGATACTTGAATGGTTTCAGTGGCTAAAAGTATGAAAGAGTAAAAGAGGTGGAAAGGTTGCAAAAGTCCCCCGTTGACTCCCATTCGAAAAATGGCTGAAAAAAGTTGAATATTTCAAAAAGTTCAAAAGGTATGAAAAATCTGAAAGGGGAGCAATAATGTCCTTAATGAGTTGAACATCTTGGCAGTGGAATGGTTTCAGTAGCTAAAAGTATGAAGGAGCTAAAAAAGTGTCAGAAAATGGGCGGAATAAAGAAAGAACTGCAAAGCAATAGTGTGAATGCATTCACACTAATTATAATAACTGTCGTGTACGTGAGTACCGTGTTTTGGCGGTTTACGACAGTTGGCAGCTGTACGGGAGTGTGCGTTGTGACGTGATTTTATGCTGCGTCGAGCTACTGTGTGGATCTCCACAGTTTTGTTGTCGGCTCACTGAATGTAACAAAAACAGCCCACTTTATAGCTCAATACAGTACACAATAGTGCCAATGCTGTAACACTGACAGGGTCGGGTCGGGGGGGGGGGTTCAGTCTCACCCATGGTAAGCCCCTCTGTGAGGTGAGTTGGATACGATTTGGTACGTTAACGACTCTTGGAAAGACGAGTGATCGATCTATCATAACATATGCTCCCACTATTTCCTGTTGTCTGTTTCGTCAGGAGGGGTTCAACTGTCTAGAGGCGTAGTTGCATTTTTGTGTTGCATGTGTGTGTGTGTGTGTGTGTGAGAGAGAGAGAGAGAGACTACCACGCCATACTGCATAAAAGTCAAATCGTAACGTGTGCAGTGGTTTTGGCGGCATATCGTAATTCTCATAGCAGCATAGAAGTCTTTGCCGTTGCAATTCAGCTTAGTGTTGCCAGAAGACAGACGGAGCGTCTCTCTAGCACACCCTAAATGAAGCTGGTTCCCCTTTTCTCTCTTCTGCAATTTAGCACAGAGACGTGGGGAGACTGGACATCAATACACTCACAAATCAATGCATGCACTTACCGGCTAACCATCATCCAAAACAATATTGATACTAATGGACCACTCTGGCTGAACTAACTCTCTCTCTCTCTCTCTCTCTCTCCCCGTCTCTCTCTCTCTCTCTCTGGAGATGTCTACTCGTGGCTGGTAACTGTACTCTCCACTCTGGACCAGCTGAATTATTGAGGAAGAGTAAACAGGAAGAGAGAAGGTCCACAGGGAAGTGCGTGTGTGTGTCTGTGTGTGTGTGTGTGTGTGTGTGTGGTCAACCGGGTATAGCTGGGTGGGTTTGCATTTACAGCCTCTTTCGCTGCCGCGTGTTTTCTCGTCACACCTGCAGCACCTACACCAATACTTACGGATGACGGGACAAGCAACACCGGGAAGCTGAAAAGAAGCGAAGATGAAAACTGTCACATCCGCCCCCGCGCCCTCCCGGGACTCACCCTCTCCGTCCCAGTCTCCCTAATTGTCTCCCTTATCTCGGCCACTCCCCCTGCCCTAGTTTCTCTTTCCTGTTTGTTTGTGTGCGTGGGCCTCCGGGGTTGGAGGCAGGTGTGCGGCAGGCAGAGCAGCGGTCCACCACCTACCCAGCCTTGCCACATCCACCTTGCCAGATCGTAGCGCCTGCTTAGTCAGTCTACCCTTCCAGCCTTTAAACCTTTCATCGTTTCCTAGTCTATTGTTTCCCCGTCTAACCCTGCTTTCCATGATTCTGCAGTCCCGTCTGCTCCTGTCCGGCCCCTGCCTCCGGCCGTCGGTCCATCTCCGTGGAGTCCCGCTCGTCTTCCCGCCTCCCGGTTTGGTCAAGGTCCCCCTCCCCCCTGTGCGCTCTTGCCCCGGACGCAGTGTTCCCCCGTCTGCTCCTCGTCTTGTCTGGCATCGAAGGACTTGTTTTTACTGAAACCCTGTCTGGAGTCTGTCTGTGTCGACATACTGGGTTCGGCCTTGCAGCCCCGGTCAACAGAAACGGGATCAGCCGTCCGATTCCCGTTGTTGCACTCGTCCTCGCTGTTCGGTTCATGTAAACAGGCGTGTGATCGAACCGCACTGCGTTGCACGCACGGTTTATCCCGACAGCCCTGAACATTTTTAGGCCACATCTCAGCTGCCTCCCTAGACAACCTGGTACGAATGATCCCAGTGTAAAGCTGGCAAAAGATCTTTTTCTTCCCGGCAGTCTGGGCCTTTGAATAAAAGTTTCACCACGGTGTTACAGCCAAGTATGAATGATGGGGATGCCAGATAGTGTGTGTGTGTGTGTGTGCGTGTCCTCCGAGACAGCTTGCCGACCACCAGAACAATCACAGACTGAAGTTAGCAATGACTTTAACAAGGGACCATTTAAAGGCAGAAAGACAGCTCCGAAAGGATGGCAGCACTCTGCCAAACAGGCAGATTTTATGTTTAGCTTGGGGCGAAATAGATTAAACAAGCGCAAGAGAAGCTACAGAAAGAGAAACACAAAAATCAGAATACGGCCGGCGAGGCCTGCTCCCCTCATCCAGAAGTGTCTGGTGTGATTCACGGCGCTCTTCAGGCCCGCCGAGGAGCCGAGGTTAAACATCTCTGTGTCAAGCGTCCCTGAGGAGGCTCTGGCTCCGAGGATGACAGAACCGGGCCGACGGTTCCGAACACTGGGAAACATTTGGAAGAGCGGGATGAGGTTCATCGCCGGTCTTCTTCCTCGAAACTTTCCAGCGAGGCCCCCCGTGAGCACACGGGGGGCCCTCGAGCCAGTGAGATTCCTCAGCAGCCACTGCGTTGGACCGCTTGCACTAGGGCGGCCCCCAGCTGTAGACATGTGGAACTGCAGGTGTGAATCCCTGGGTGACCTTGCACGTGACCGAGGAGAAGAATGCGTACTAAGAAAGACCTGCCCTGGAAATGTGGGGGGTTAAAAACGTCCAGACGTCTCTTCAGCACAATAACGCACAACTAAAGGATAGTGGATACGTGAAATATGAGGCACGGCTCTTACAGTCCACACCTTTCTCATGCTGGGACCGCATGCTGAGTCCTCCTGCCAGGTCTACACGGTGATGGTGGTCACGTGGCTCGGGTCCTGGGCTGTTCCGGTGGCCTCTGGACACTGCTCGGCATCCTCCTCATGTCAATCTTCGTGGGTTTTATAATTCCATTATAATTCTGTTATCCTCTTTCAGTGTTGTGTAAATTGTGTAACACAACATCCGTTGCACGTTGTGCGTCTTGGGAGAGAGATCCCTCCTCTGCTGCGCTCCCTGAGGTTTCTCCCCGTTTAAAGGATTTTTTTTTTAGGGAGTCGTTCCTTATCCGGCGCGAGGGCCTCCGGACAGGATGTTGTGTTGCTGCAAAGCCCCCTGAGGCGGATTTGTAATTTGCGGTATTTGGGCTACACAAATACAACCGACTTGACTCCTCCGAGACCCTGCCGTGACGGCCTGCGACAGCCCAAGAAGGCCCCAACCCGTTTTCCGGGGACGGCCCCACAGTTTGTGGTTTTCCCCATCCCGTGTGATCGTAGAGTAAGCGGAGGTCATTCTGCTGCTGTACATGGTCAGCGGCCCAGTATGGCGTCAGTTCCCTGCGTCTGTCTGATGTCATGGTCCCTGACTAAGATTAGTGCTGAGCAGGGGCGGATCTACGGGGTCGCAGCTGCCACCTCTGGGACACAGCCTTGCCACCCCATTTATAAATCAGATAATATGTTTTTAAAGTATATTTTGTGTACATGCATGGTGAAGGTCAATGAGACCCGCGCCAAACTCATCTCAAACAGAAGTCGCCGATTTAGAATCCCCCCCTCCCCCCCCCCCCTCACAGGCGCGGATCTACAGGGGTGGCAGCTCCCACCTCTGGGACACAGTCTTGCCACCCCAGGAAAAAAGCTCTAGATCCACCACTAGTGCTGAGGTAGGCCATCCTCTGGCTTCAAGCAAGGGGAATATGACCCTCCGCAACAGACAATGTATTGTCCCCATCCATCTACACACATATGAATACAGGCCAGCGAGAAGCAGGTTATAAAAACGACCTGGTTTGCGTTCAGGGCTGTCTCAAACACGTGTCAGAACACCATCCTAACGGTTGTTTTGCTCGGACAGTTGTAAAGTAATCCGCCGAGCGGAGGTCTGAGAGCAGAGCGTTGGAGCTTGAAGCGACGGCAGCGTAAACCCCAGTCCTGCCTCCACCCTTTCCGTCTCCCTGCAAGAGTTACAGAGCAGACACAAGCAGCAGCCACCGACCCCGTCGGCCTGCAGGACTCCATCCAGTATGGACTCGGTCCTGTCCTGCTCTTCACAGCAGCGCGACTCGGACTCGACTCGGGTCTTGGACAGCGGGGACTCGTGATAGCTTTTTTTTGAGACCGGTTGAAACTTTAATATACCTTTTTTTTTCTGGATGAATATCAAACTTCCTTTTAAGAGATAAAGAGCAGTCTACTGTGTTTTTATTATCATTCACTTGTCTCAAACACTGGAAAACTGGATTGTGAAACTGTCCTTCTTCAACAAAGGACTAAAAGAGCTTAAATATTACAGTGAAGCAAGAGGTTGGCTTTTCCACAGTGGTACACAACTACAGCTACGGTCACGGTGTTAAACTGGACTTGCGGCGTCCGGGTAGCGTAGCGGTCTGTTTCACTGCCTACCAACACGGGGACCGCCGGTTCGAATCCCCGTGTTACCTCCAGCTTGGTTGGCGTCCCTACAGACACGATTGGCCGTCTCTGCGGGTGGGAAGCCGGATGTGGGTATGTGTCCTGGTCGCCGCACTAGCGCCTCCTCTGATCGGCCGGGGCGCCTGTTCAGGGGGGAGGGGGAACTGGGGGGGAATAGCGTGATCCTCCCACGCGCTACGTCCCCCTGGTGAAACTCCTCACCGTCAGGTGAAAAGAAGTGGCTGGCGACTCCACATGTATGGGAGGAGGCATGTGGTAGTCTGCAGCCCTCCCCGGATCGGCAGAGGGGGGTGGAGTAGCGACTCAGAACAGTGGGGTGACTGGCCAAGTACAACTAGGGAGAAAAAGGGGGGGTCCCCCCAACTAGGGAGAAAAGGGGGGTCCCCCCTCCCCCAAAAAAAACGACTTGCACTTTACTGGTGGCAGTTATCGCAGAAGTTTTGGCCCCGTTGGTGTCGAGTTGGACGGACTTGACTCGGGAGTCCGACTGAAGACTTGGTCTGGACTACAAGGCTCTGACCGGTCCTACGAGGCCTACATGTGTGACACGGTAGGTCGTCTCCAGTATACAGCAACATTTCCATCTGGTTTGAATGGGGGGGGGGGGGGAATAAATGAAAGCACCGCAAATCAATACAGCATTCGTTTATTTCAGAAACTTTTAATACCGTGATCACTGCAAATGTCTCCTCATACCTTGAAACTTTACAAAGGAAATAAACATGGGATGTAAACTTTGTTGTGTGTGTGTGTGTGTGTGTGTGTGTGTGTGTGTGCGTTTGAATTAGCTGTCCTCTTTAAGACGCGCGCACATCTCCGGACCAGAGCGGCTCGTCTCACGTTGTGTTTCCGGCGGCGAGGGGAAATCCCTGTGGACGGCGACCGAGGCGACGCAGGAAGTCAGGACTCACGAGCTTCGCCACCCGTCCGCTGACTGAGTGTCCGGCTGACAGCACGGTTCCTATAGCGACAGCCGGCCCCGCCCTGTCCGCCAAGCCCCGCCTTCTACAGCTCTACGTGGAGGGAGACTTGCACGGTACGAGCACTTTTTCCTTCATACAAAACAAAAACCAAAAACCAAAACACACCGACCGGGGAAAGAAAAAGGCTACAGGGAAACTTCAGGGATATTTAAGATAAATCTACCCAGGAATGGATTCATTTAAATTTCCCATCCAAAACCTGCAAACACTGTGCAAATGTTCTTGAAAAGAAATGAACACGGATTACAACAAAATATAACATCTGAACTTGTTAACATTCACATTCTTCATATATATATATACATATATAAATATATATGTATATATATATATACATTATCCAAGCCGCTTATCCTAATTGGGGTCGCGGGATGCTGGAGCCTATCCCAGCAATCATGGCAAGGAGACACCCTGGACAGGCCATCACAGGGTACACACACATATGTATATATATATATATATATATATATATATATATATATATATATATATATATATATATATATATATATATATATATATATATGTTCATCTGAAAAGTCAGAAAACAAACGGAACATAAAGGATAAAGATGGAGAGGAATACTAAAACGTGTGTTGTCACATGGCTGAACATTCATAGCTGGAGTACTGGCCTAGTGTGACAGACGATGGAGCGTGTGTGTGTGTGTCCGTGTGTGTGTGTGTGTGCGTGTGCGTGTATAGAGTTTACAACTATATCTAATATCCAACTGGATTAACAATTTTAAAGTTGTGAACAAAACAAACTGCAGGTTATAGAAGCGTTATAACCTGGTCATACTTCATCAGAAATACAAAAACTAGAGCACTATCCATCTCTTATAAAATACCAACCCCCCCCCCCCCCCATTCAAATTTTGTTATCACAGTTTTGGATCTGGGAATGGAAACCAGTCGGTACATAGTGGGACAGTCAGCTAAAGTTGGATCTTTTCGCCAATGATTATTCAACCGTGGGTTTAGCTTAAAGAAACACCAAGCAAAAGAGAAAAAAAAATGTATTAGCGTTGGACAACAGTTTATTACTTACATGTAAGCTATGTGAAAACAATGACCCAGCAAAACACCAACCTACCTCACCGTGCTGGTTGTTTTGCCGGGGACCACGTCCATACCGGTGGTCCACGCAGACCGGCAAGATTCCTAGAACAGAACCGAGACCCCTGAACCCTTCCGAGAAAACACGAACCACTCCGACAACGCAGCAACAGAGTGGAGCGGTCCCTTGTAGCGTTCATCACATTTACATAGACTCCTACTTTCATATAGTACTATTTTACATCTTCTTCCGGTGTGTTCTTTGTGCTTCGGCTGCAACCGCTGACTGCACTGCGCTCCAGGGTTACGCTATGGATTCCACCAATTCCAAAGTTAATCTCAAGACATCCAAAAATAGAAATCTTTTTTTGCCGGCAAAGGGCTCTCAAGTCCCCTTCAGAACAAGAACTAAGGAGGAAAAACATCTACCTTACCTAAACTCTTACCTGAACTACAGTTTTGATACACACGTTTTAAGTGACTGAATTGGTCCCAAGTCTTCTCTGCAGTTTCAGGCACCTGGTCGAAAAAAGGGGCCTTCAGAGTGTTTGGGGAAAGGTTATTGTATCGGCTAATGCTAGCAAATGCTAGTATATAGAGGCCTCTGCATGTACTTTCCTGGCCATGCACACACGTGCTCCAACGTAGTCTGGTCCCTTGTCGACAAACACTCTGGGCTTGTTCCCTTGTCAACAAACACACTCCCCTCGGGTTGTTTCGTCCAGGTTAACTTGTGAGTATTTCCTCTCTCTCTCTCTCTCTCTCTCTCTCTCTCTCTCTCTCTCTCTCTCTCTCTCTCTCTCCCCCCTGGAGCTGTTATTCTGGACTCTCGATGGGTATCTGACTGAGTCTAAAAGAGGCATACAGAAGAAATACAAGTGGCGGCAACATTAAAGAAGATTGACATTCCCACTTGTCACCACTAGGGGGCACTGAAAGCAACACAACAGCAGGCTCGGGCACCACAAAACAACACGTACTAAAAACCCCATATCATCAGGCCAGAGTGACGAAAGAAAAGCTATTTAAATAATATAGCACGTGACCCTTTCCTGATAAACTAAACACTGACGTCAGTCATACTGTACGTATAGACTTTGTTTTTTCTCAACTGGGAATATAATACAAGGAAATAAATTAATCTGGGAACACCTCCCACCCACACCCCAACCCGCCCAAAAATGTCTCGTCATTTATGGTCGGTCGGGTTTCAACCCTCCTTTTAAGTGGAAGTCCTCTCTGTTCCACGTCCCTTCGTTGGGTGTGCCTCGTCAGAACCTGAAGAAGTCTTGATTGCTTATGTGGAAGGGACTTTGGTCTTTTTGTGTGTGTGGCAGGGGGACGGCAGGTCCGACTCCCAAGCCTGGTTCAACACGTCTGATTCCGAGTCGAACCCGTCCCTTTTCCTTCTTTTGAGAGGGACAGAAAGAGTCAAAATGTCTTCCTATTGCTTTTAAGACATGGACAGTTAACCAAAGCACTCTGGACATCAGTGTTTTTAATATGGCACCAATGCTGATGGCTTCTGAATATACTGGAGTTAAGACTCTACTTGTGCGGCAGTTCTAGACAGGAATGGCAGCCTGGACCTCACGGATACAGAGGGGGGTAATGAGCAAACCCGGTATAAAAGCACATCTCCTCTCAGTCAATGGCTGGTAGAGGAAAAAGCCGTAGTTTGAAACCAATAGGTCAGATAAACTTCTGCTGCTAGGAAACGGAGACAGCACAGGGAAGCTCTGCACTTCTTCAGCCCCCGTCAGTGGAACAAGGAAACGGAAATCTACCCTGCGGTCTGTCAGAGTTGTCAAAATGTGGTGTGTGTGGTGTGTGTGTGTGTTAGTGCAGACACCTGCATGCCGGGCTGGCTGGACTGTCGTCCGGCTGTCTGACTTGACGTTTTAACGTCTGAAAGACCTCGGTGTTAAAGTCACCTGCATTCCAGGGAGCATCTCTCCTGGGGAAGGTTGGACCAACTTCAACAGACTGCAGATAGAGTCCAAACTCACTGATAGGAAAAGGCGAGATGGAAGTTTTCTCTTTTGGGGGTG
Organism: Lampris incognitus; assembly: GCF_029633865.1. Taxonomy (NCBI): domain Eukaryota; kingdom Metazoa; phylum Chordata; class Actinopteri; order Lampriformes; family Lampridae; genus Lampris; species Lampris incognitus. The sequence continues at coordinate 11,959,739 of NC_079225.1, read as the reverse complement.
GTGGGAGTGAATAAAAGCACAACCTATCAAGTACCTTGGGAGGTCACATATCCAAGTCATCCTGAAAAGAGAAGTCCGTAAACTGAGAGCAAGCGGGAGGGGGGGAGATCTTTGTCGCTGGGGGAAAAAAAAGAAGACCAGTGACACACCCGGATCAAAAAAGATTCGAGGGAAAGCAGCGCTCCCGTTTGTTGGCAATTTGGTGAAAATATTTTGGCCAGGCGAGGGAAGAGAAAGGTCCATGTGGTGACGAGTCTTTTGGCACGGTAGGAGAACAGAGGGAAGTCCTTCATTATCCGATAAACGGCATCTGGTTTTCCCCCAGAGTCGCATCCTTAGTGGTATCACAAGGGGATTGTGGGTTGAGGGGGACGGGTTAGGGGATAATAACGACCTCTTCAGCTGAAGCTTGAGGAAGAGACGTGTCCTTGCTGCTCGGGAGTTTAGCAGTCAAAGAATCGGAAACAAATCCTCGAACCTGCGGTGAATGATGCTCATATTATATGCCTCCCTCTCAGACTGTGTGCGGCTGTGTACAGTTGTGCTTGTGTTTCTGTATTTGTGTTTGTGTGTTCAAGACGGCATGTGCGCCGCGGTCAGTTCATGTCGATAGTGTTGAAGACCCACTCGGTGAACTTCTTGAGCTTGGTGGCTGAGGTCTGGGACTCCTCCTGTAGTCTCTGGTTGTCCTCCCACAGCCTCTTGATCTGGGCCTGGAGCCGCACCTTCTCCTCTCGCTCCTGGGGTAAGGGGAAACACAAGTGGACGCTGCATGAAAACCACGACAATTCAAGTTATGACTGAAAAGCAACATTCAAGCATCTCTGGATGAAAGGAACCAGCAACAGCCCCCCCCCCCTTTCCAGCTGTAACAGCAATGAACAGGAGTTGTACAAAACGCATGCTGCTCAACAGTCCAACAATCCAGAGTATCAGTTCAGGAAATGAATGTTTGTAAGTCAAATATCAGCAAGTTGTGTGGGGACTACTTTTCAGCAGTGTAACTATTTCTATTTGTTAGCTTGGAGCTTGACAAAAGGAGTACATGAAACGACGGTGACAGACGTATTAAATACATACTGTAGCAAATTCAGGGGGGCAGCCGGGAACTGCCGTAGCCAGGACGTGAACCCGGGTCTCCTGCACCATGGGGGACTGCGTTAAACAGTCGACTAAAGGGCCCGACCCGCTAGCCAGCTAGCGAGTCTAGTCATCCGTGGTTGTTCCACTACCCCCCTCCTTCGGGAAGCACGTCCCCGCGCTTCAGCATACCAGCTCCCTCACGCCTCTGGGCGCACGCGCTTCCGATGGCCTCGCGGTCTCACCATCCCACTTCTGACACCCATGCGGTGAATTCAGGGACGTGAACCCGGGTCTCCTGCACCACGGGAGACTACTATAACCAGTCAACTAAAGGGCCCGACTCGCTAGCCAGCTAGCGGGTCTAGTCATCTGTGGTTGTTCCACTACCCCCCTCCTTCGGGAAGCACGTCCTCGCGCTTCAGCATACCAGCTCCCTCACGCCTCTGGGCGCACGCGCTTCCGATGGCCTCGCGGTCTCACCGTCCCACTTCTGACACCCATGCGGTGAATTCAGGGGGCAGCCGGGACGTGAACCCGGGTCTCCTGCACCACGGGGGACTATGTTAACCTGTCGACTAAAGGGCCCGACCCGCTAGCCAGCTAGCGAGTCTAGTCATCCGTGGTTGTTCCACTACCCCCCTCCTTCGGGAAGCACGTCCCCGCGCTTCAGCATACCAGCTCCCTCACGCCTCTGGGCGCACGCGCTTCCGATGGCCTCGCGGTCTCACCATCCCACTTCTGACACCCATGCGGTGAATTCAGGGACGTGAACCCGGGTCTCCTGCACCACGGGAGACTACTATAACCAGTCAACTAAAGGGCCCGACTCGCTAGCCAGCTAGCGGGTCTAGTCATCTGTGGTTGTTCCACTACCCCCCTCCTTCGGGAAGCACGTCCTCGCGCTTCAGCATACCAGCTCCCTCACGCCTCTGGGCGCACGCGCTTCCGATGGCCTCGCGGTCTCACCGTCCCACTTCTGACACCCATGCGGTGAATTCAGGGGGCAGCCGGGAACCGCCGCAGCCGGGACGCGAACCCGGGTCTCCCGCACCAAGGGCGGATAAGTTAACCAGTCGACTAAAGGGTCGGACCCGTTAGGCAGGGGCTAGCGAGTCTAGTCATCCGTGGTTGTTACACCACTATATCATTTAGAACAATGCAGTACACGTCCGGAAAGCCGTGTGTCCCTGCTTTTGGTGCTGAATACACCGGGAGAGGAAAGAGTCTGAAAACCACACACTGTCATGGGGAGAAAAAGACCGGACGTGCATTTACTCTATATTTTTCTACAAAAGGACAAAAGAATCCTGGCAAGAGACAGAGAGTGAAATGTATTGGTAGTGTCCTTTCATTGGACCCGGAGGGAGATAATATCCTTGCTGTGAAGCCCGAGTCAATGGCAGCGGACAAAACGATAAGTGCTTACTGAGCGGAAATAAAAGACAGGCGATGACACCAAACCGCTGACTTGTGTTTACTATTGAACACAGAAGAAAAACGGGGAGCGTCTGTGTGAGCGTCCCGTTCAGCCGAAGTATGCAAATCGAAATTTCATTTTTTTTTCCCCCATCACAGCCGGCGCCTGAACAAGGAACACGAATTCACGAAACATCACCCCAGGGAGTGCAGCGGAGTGGAGACCAACGCCAAACTGACGGCTTTCTTCTTGCTGTGTTGCGTGTATGTATATTTGTGTTGCTCTGCGTGTGTCCTCTCCCACCTTCTTCAGATCCTCTTGCAGCATCTTGACCATCGCTTCCAGCTTCGTCACCTTCCTCTCCAGCCCTATGTGCCCCTCGCTGGGTGAAAGGAAAGAGAAAAGGACCAGGAATTAATTAATTATATTTCAGTTTAGTGTACTCTATTGATCCCCGTAGGGAAATTACGCTCTGCGTTTAACCCGTCGTAGCTGTGTAGCTAGGAGTCGTGGGCAGCCGCCGTGCAGCGCCCGGGGACCAACTCCAGCTCGTCTTGCCACGCCTCGGTCAGGAGCACAGACGGGAGTATGAACCCTGACATGCATGTCTTTCTGATGGTGGGGGAAACCGGAGTGCTCGGAGAAAACCCACCGCCAGACACGGGGAGAACACGCAAACTCCACACAGAGGACGACCTGGGATGACCCCCAAGGTTGGACAACCCCGGGGTTCAAACCCAGGACCTTCTTACTGTGAAGCGACAGCGCTAACCACTGCGCCACCGTGCCGCCCAATAACATAAACAATAAATAACAGCGGGGGTGGGTGCTTGATGCTTGGAGTAGAATAATGAAGCGATCACATCAAATGCAACCTTTAGTTAATCACCCAGCATCCTTATCGTTACGGCCAGTTATAACTCTTCAAAATCACAGGAGACACCGTTGCGTGGGAAACCTACGAATAAGGTACGAGGCTATATATAGGGCCAGCCTTGGTCAAGACGCGTGTCGGGGCAGCGGGGTAAATACACACAGTTCAGTCATCATTTACTCTTTGTTTGATGTTTTTGCTTTCTGCTTGCCAAGTGCCTTTCAGCACACATTTTTAAGAATGGGCAACTGCCACACAGGGATTCCACCCCAAAACCCCGGCCATGCTGGAGCGATGCTCTGCTTTTACAACTAAGGCTTACTCAGTAGTGGTTTGGTTAAAAACAACTGAATTTTTTTTTTGTTTTGTTTGTTTGTTCTTTTTCTAGCGGTCAGCTCCTTTTAGCTCAACGGTTTTGGCAGCTAACAACATTTTTTTTTTTCCTCAGCAGATTTAGCAGCAGTTCTTGCATCTCTCTCTCTCTCTCTCTCTCATCTCCATGCCAGCTTCTGCCTCATCTGCTCACTGCTCACTGTGCTCACGGAGACTAGGTTATTATTCCAGTTCTCTGTTCACTGTCGCCATTTCCTGATTTCACCCATGTCAACTCTGAATGCTCTTTATGAAAACAGCCATGCAGCTGAAAACCCCTTCAGTAGAGGTGGTACGCTATATCAGTCAGAACAGCACTTATAAGATGGAAAACATGCAGACAGCACCATCCATGTGATCTGATGAGTCACATATATATATATATATATATATACACATCCTGGCACTGCTGTGTGAGCCAGTAAAGTATGCATACAAGTGCTTTCTAGGAAATGTGACTTAGTGATGAAGTAGTAGCCCCGAAGATGGTTATTTTCCCATTCAGGGGTCAAGACCAAGATGCATTGCCACTGACTCTGCAATCACAGCTATGACGCCCTCTGAGGTAATATTGCTATGTGTGTGTGTGTGTGTGTGCTACCTGGATGAGGGCCTGGACAGAGGGGCAGGCTGCAGCTCGATGTGGGGCTGCTGGGGACTGGAGGCACCGCTGCCCCGGTGGTTTGCATCTCCAAACACATAGCCTCGCTGGACTGAGGGGACAAAACGAACGGTTAGAAGCTCCCGACGCGCCGAAGGGAACAGCCGAGTCGACGGCGTACGTGTGAATGTGCGGTGTGAAAGGACTCCGTGTGACCGCAGGAAAACAAGCCATCTTTCAAGATGAGGGTTTCCATTTGTGATCAGGCTCACGGTCAAGAAAAGGAACGGCGGGTGCAGAGTCACGTTACGGGACAAAGTATGACGGGAAGTGAAACATTCTCACGACTGCATCAACAACGTGTACGTGTGTAGGATGAGTGAATGACTGCACTGCCGTGGCTCTTTTCTAGTCTTACGACAGAAAGCACTTTACTCCATGACGTTACAATATGGGTGTCCCCAGCGGGACTCGCAGCCCTTACTTTGGCAGAATAATTGTCCTGCTCAAGGCAGATGCTGCGCCGTAACACCAACCACTCCACCTACTGAGCTCCCCAGCACCGGAGGGTTCCTGTTTGTGCATGATTTATTTTCTCCCCCTCCCCCCCCCCCCCCCCAGTTGTACCAGTCCAATTACCCCACTCTTCCGAACCGTCCCGGTCGCTGCTCCACCCCCTCCGCCGATCCGGGGAGGGCTGGAGACTACCACGTGACACATGCGGAGTCACCAGCCGACCACAGGAAATGCCAGAGCAGCGACCAGGACACATACTCACATCCGGCGCCCCACCCGCGGACGTTGGCCAACCGTGTCCGTAGGAGCGCACGACCACGCCGGAGGCAACGCGGGCGTTTGTGCAGGACTGCTGAAGAAGTGCACTACTGAATGTGTTTAAATGCGGCTGTGGGCCGTTGTGTTTCTCTCACTCTCAAAGGTGTTGGCCACATCCACGAGGAGTGTCCAGTCCAGAGGGCTGTCCCTGTCGGAGGGCGGCAGGGGCATCAATTCCTGCGGGATGGGACCGCGGTGGCGTTCCACCAGTTCAACCAACGACGTGTCCGATGCAGAGAGGTCACCTACGCACGGAAGGGACACATTTTGAGCTTTTACAAAAACAGTTCACGGGAAAAGGGCTCGGCGTCGAGTCCGTCGGGGGGGGGGGGGGATTTAGCCAGTTTCAATTTGACACAACCGACAGGTTTTGTGAAGAAAGCCAACTGAGGGTCTAAACGCAGTCGTTTAAAGCCCTTAAAAACCACGTGCGAGTGTTGGCACTTTGAGTCTCTTTTCATCTGCAGCAGATACGCGGCCTCAAGCAGCAAGAGGTATGCAGCAAATCACACACCCACACACAAGCGCACACACACACACACCCGCACGACCCTTCAGTCTGACTCTCACTCAGACGGTCTTATCCTCAAAAAGGAACCCGACTCCTTAGACACCGGGCCTGGCACCAGCCCGGCTCCAGGAGCAGAGTGAGCAGATAATCCCAGCAGTGAGGATACTACATGTACATTTCCACAGACACGTCAAAAAACCCAACACCGAGAGGATCATCTCCTCCTGCTGGAATTACAGCAGCTTTAAAGGTAGAAAGGTGCTTTGTCTTTTGATATCGGCGTGTCTAACCTCCCTTTTTCCATGCCCCGAAGACATTTTAAACCACCGTCGCTTAAAAAAATAGATATACTACTGCCAGATATGAAGACGACCCCCCCTGGTTATTTCACAAAAAAAGTTCATTAATCGCTTCAAGGTGACTCGAAGCGATTAATGTCAACTGTAGGTCATATCTAACCTACAGTTGACATGAATAACTACTATTAGTTTGTCCACCATGAGAGGGGCAGTTTTTGCCCCAGCTTCGGCAACAGCCGGGCCCGTTGCTGCTTTCCTTACCGTGGAGCTTGACACCCAGCTTGTATGAGGGCCGTCGAAGGGGCACGCCGCGGGTGGTGGGCGAGCGTGGCACGGTGGAGCAACTGAAGAGGACGTCGGAGCCCAGGGCCGGGTCGGCCACCGAGTCGCTGATGGAGGGCAGCCGCTGGCCACGGTAGATGCTCTCATCTGACAGGGTGCGATGGAGCGAGCGACGCCGGCTCGGGGGCTGGGCAGACGGAGAGGACTGGAAGGAGTGGGGGGGGGGGGCATTAGTAGTAATGGTGGAGGTAGGGAGGACAGGGGTCCTTGGTGATTTGATGCTACATAGAACTTATTTCGTCAACATCAGCAATACTGTACTTCCCCTGTTATCAAAATAGATGGAATTTGTGTACTACATTAGCATGTTTGTGTTAGCTTTGGTCTGAGCATGCCTTTTTTTTACAAGTGTGGGGACTGTTTACTGCTGAGCTAATCGCCCAAGAGCTACAACGGCCGCTCCACCTCGTTTGTAGTTCTAGCTGCCCAGAGTGAGGGGCAGATCGTGGACATCGTGGACTTCGGTTCTAAGTTTGAAAGTGAAATGTTCAGGCTAATCTTTCTACATGGAGGTTCCCTAGCAAAAACCCTGAGCTGGCTAGCAGCAGTACCTTGTCCTTGTGTCTGCGTGGTGGCGGCGGGGGGCTGTCAGGGGCATTGTGCCTTTTCAGGTCCTCCTCCATGGTGGACTTGGCATGGGGCTGAGGGGAATGCATGTCCCGCAGGGAGGGCCTGGGTGCCGGGGTGGGCGCCAGTTCCACCCCACTCTCTCCTGGAGACTTCCTAGCACGCATGCATGCACAGACAGACAGACACACACACACACACACAGCCCGAGGTTAGTCAATCATAGCGCTGCAACAACAAAACCCGTGTCAATACATTCTCACGAGGGAACTTTGACCCTGGTATTCCCTGACGGCTCGATGGAAGATTCATTTCTCCAGCTCGAGCAACAGGGGTCTGCATCTCATGCTCTTACTGTTCATTGGCTTTTTAGTGTAATACTTCCTTCAGCCACAAGGGGGTAATCAATAGTCATAATTATTGGGTCGTCTACCGTGAGGGCTTTAATGGGAAGCTGGTGATCGGGGATAGTATGACGGACTCGTGCGCAGAAGGTTATGGGTCCAATCCCCGGCAAACGCACAGGGAAAAGAAAGAGAGAAAGATGGCCGCTGTTCTCTGACCACGTAAAGAAGTAATTAAGTTGCGAGAAAACCGTGCATACGACTGGCACTCTGAAACGTCTCGACACCAGGACAGTCCACAGATTAGGCTAGAATGTCATCACAACACAACAACTCTAGTGCCTCTGAGCCTGGCATTAAACTGCCTCAACCACACAGGCTCTAGCAGCACAGACTGAATAAACAGTACCGCTAACAACCACAGAAGCTCATCGTCACTGGGGGTGTGGTCCAAGTTCATACAAAAGTTCACCAAAGGTTTTCAATGACTTTTGCAGGACTACTCCAGAACTTTTAGCACAATTTATATGGCAAAAAGAAACCATTTTTTTAGAGTCGCCACTGAGATGGTGTGTTTTAACACTATGCAATGACAGGGCTTCTCAAAGTCCGGACCAAAGGGCAAGTCAATCCGGACTCAGCCCACACCTCGTGTTATGAATACGATACGTTATGAAGTGTAAGGTTTTCTATTGTGTGTGTCGTTGCCGTCGAGTTCGCGCATTAACGCGACACCAGAGAATGAGCTTTCGGGGGAGGTGCGAAGCTTTTATTGCACTCACAGTCACTTAACGAGTGTAGTCGTCGTCAACTCGAGTAGCGCCACCTTCACTTCACCCGGCTCACTTGTCTCTCCTCTGCTCCGTGTGTGTGTGTGTGTGTGTGGATACCGGTACGTGAGTTTTCGTTTGGGTCCGAACCAATCAGAGGCCGAGTAGGGTGGATCTTCGCAGAACATTACAAAAACAATAACTTCCAACAAAAGTTATGAGTGAGTTCAGTAAATGTTACTTTGTTACCACCAATTGCTCCGGACCTCTGGCCTTGAATAAAACGAGCGCCTGATGTATAACCTTAAAGTCAGCCTATGTGATTAAGATCCTGTATATGAGTCATTCTACTCACAACAAACGCTACAAGTTGTACTTGTCCATCTGAAGTCACTAACAGTTGAAGCTGAACTTGACTGATTTACTGTCGACAAGATACAGTAGCTCTAGCTAACTGATGTGACAGCTAGCCGGCAGATGCCCACTGTACGCACACCGAGACACACTGCAGCACACACACACAAACACACAACGGGAACTTTAAACCCCGCTGCAATCTTTCCACCTACTGTTACTATTGTTTGTTTTTTAAATCAGTCTCTAACAGAGTTGATACTGCTTTAGTCAGAATTCAATGACCTTTCCAAAACTTTTACACAATCATCTCATCATCATCATCATCATCATCTTCAGCGGCTTCTCCGGGGTGGGGTCGTGATGGCAGCTAGCTAAGTAGGGCACTCCAGACGCCCCTCTCCCCAGCAACGCCCTCCAGCTCCTCCTGGGGGATCCCAAGGCGTCCCCAGGCCAGACTGGACATGTAGTCCCCCCCAGCGAGTTCTGGGTCTACTCCTGGGTCTCCTCCCAGTTGGACATGCCCGGTAAACCTCCAAAGCAAGGCACCCAGGAGGCACCCTAACCAGATGCCCAGACCACCTCAACTGGCTCCTCTCGACGCGAAGGAGCGGCGGTCGCGTTCTGGTGAAGCCAACAAAACCACATCACCTGCAAAGAGCAGAGGTGCAATTCTGAGGTTCCCAAAACGGACGCACTCCTCACCTTGGCTGCGCCTTGAGATCCTGTCCATGAATAACACAAACAGAATCGGAGACAAGGGGACAACCTCGGCGGAGTCCTACACCCACCGAAAATGTGTTTGACTTAGTGCCGAGAATGGGGACACCGCTCTCATTTGGGTTATACAAGGACCAGCGGTCAGAATGTCCCATAACGTTTCCAGGGCCTGGAAATGGTAGTTTCAAACTGAATGACTCTTGCAGGCTTTTCATGAATGCAGCATGAGCCCTGTATGGAGGTAATACGGCTTTCTCGTTTGTCTTTTCTTTCGCCAGCCTTACTTGCGTGTGTCTCCAAAGTCTACAGAGTTGATGGTGGAGCCGGGCTTCCTCCAGCCAATCAGGTACTTGGACTGAGCTCCCTGGCGCGGGTAGAAAGTCTTGGGCCCCGGGGACACCGAGGTCTGGGAGGAGGGAGAAGTGGTTGAGGAGGAGGACTCCTCTCGTGGGGAGCTGTGGCCTGAGTGTCTGGAGGGGAGGGTAGAGAAGAGGAAGACGTGAGGCATTAATCACGGACCACCAACAAGGAAGATGAGACGGCTTTGTTCCGCACATGTGTTATCGTCCAGGGGCCTGAAAGCTTCTCCCCTCACAAATGAAAGCTGAATCAGCAACAGATCCCATTTCTATGCCTGGCCCCCGAGCTTCATGCCGTTTAGAGCCCAAAAAAAAATAAAATAAAAAGTTATTTGAATTTTAAACAATCAAGTCTGATGTTGGGGCATTTGTGGAGAGTGCAGGGTGTTTTTATGAATTCAAAGTGGGTCTAAATTTGCCTTTGTCACACATCACCAGGCTTCACTGAAGGCACCTTTTTTTTTTGGTAAGCTGGTTTCCAAGGCAGTCACGGAGGGTGCTAAAAAACGTGTTATATTCTACACGTCACCCTTGCAAATTATTTTGCTAGTCCGTAAAAATAATTTCTTTCGTTGTTTTTTTCCCCACTTCCCGTCGTTGCTCCACCCCCTCTGCCGCCCTGGGGGGGGGGGGGGGGGGCTACAGACTACCACATGCCTCCTCCGATACATGTGGAGTCGCCAGACACTTCTTTTCACCCGACAGTGAGGAGTTTCACCAGGGGGACGTACACATGGGAGGATCACGCTATTCCCCCCAGTCCCCCCCCCCCCACCCCGAACGGGCTCGTCGACCGACCAGAGGAGGCGCTAGCGCAGCGACCAGGACACATACCCACATCCGGCTTCCCACCCGCAGACACGGCAAATTGTGTCTGCAGGGAAGGCCGACCAAGCCGGAGGTAACACGGAGATTCAAACCAGCGATCCCCGTGTTGGTAGGCAACGGAATAGACCGCCACGCCGCCCGGGACGCCCTCGTAAAAGTAATTTTGATGAAATATGTAAACGGACAAAGTAATCCCATTTACCCTTTTTCCAGTATAAAAGGGCTCATCTATTCAGTGCCTGGGTGAGCAGCTATCACTGATCTGTCCACATGCGTCTGCGTGGGTTTATCGGAGGACCAGTAAAATGGGGTCAATTTATTTCTGAATTTCCTCTCTTGTTCAATTATTCTGGTCTCCCCCCCCCCCCCCCTTCTCCCTCGCTGAAAGAGTAAACTCAGTTCTGTTGTTGAACGAACTGATGAGCCGGGTGTCTTTAGCTGGAGCTCTGCCTGCAGAATGGAGCGGGGTGGGGGGGGTGGGGGTGGGGGGGTGAGGGGTGGACTGGAGCTTTGGATTTCTCTTGCCCTGACACATCTGCTCAGCAATGGAAAGTCTGGCACATGTTACACATTTCCTGAAAGCACTGAGAAAAAGTGTAATGTGGAAAGATAAGGGGGAGTCCAGATTACTTCTCCACTGGCTGCCGTCCAGGAAAGCTGTGTTGACAGGGAGGTGGGCTATCGTGTGTTTGTCTTGGCCCGTGGAATTGTGTGCTGCGTGCAGAGAGTCAGAAACCACACAGCAGATGGCAGCCAACCACCAGGTTGACGGAGGAGTAAATACATCACATATGGACGTCAGATGTAGAGAACTGAACCGCCTAACCGGAAAACTTCCCCAACGAAAACACACAAACAAGACAGGTGTAACGAGACGAGGGCATGCAGCCACACCTGGAGTGAGATCCGCCATCGCTCAGACTGTAGGTGCTGCTGTCCCGAACCAGGAGGTGAGTGGGCGGGGTTCGCCCCGTCCCGTCCAGGCTCCTCTCCCCCGGAAGCCCCGGGGACTCGGCAGCAGCGGGGGACCTCTCCAGCATCCTCCGGCCGCCCTCGGTGGGACTGTGCCAGGGGGAAGCCGCCCGCTCCCTGCCCTCCCTCCCGCCGCTGGGTGCCAGCAAGGAAGTGGAGCTGCCGTGGTGGGAGTGGGGGTGGGCGTGGTGTGGAACTCCATAGGAGCTGGTGTCGATGCCGCTGTCGGCAGAGGCACCCTGGAGGTATCCTCCTCCTCCCAGGCCGTTGGGCTCGGTGTCAGCCTGGTCCCCGCTGGAGCCGCCGCCAGCTCCCTGTTCGTACCATTTTTCACTGTCGCTGTGGCCACCGCTGGACGCTGTGCTGGATAAAGTATTGCTGCTGGAGTGACCGGAGTAGGGGCCATCCGACTGGTGGCAGAAAGAGACAGGAAAGGAGATGAGGGCGATGTCCTTGGATTTGAGGAGGAAGTTATTTTAACAGTGTGAGACGACGGGTAAGTGCATCATCTTCGTATTTACACGGCTTTCAAGGTTATGTAATGCTGTCTACGACCATTAGCACATAAACCCTGACAAAAGACATACGTAAACCACATGAACATGTAGTACTGCACTAAAACCCCTCATTACACACCAGGAAGTTCATTAGGGAGCTCGTTTAACAGGAAGTGGAAGTACTTAAGTCCAATGATCTAACCATTGGACTGAACAGAGAGGGACTCCTCTGTGGTGGTCTGAGTGTGAGCAACAAATATGCATTTTCCATATGGGTACACTATAAAATTACTTTTTTGAAGAAAGAAAGGATGTCCTCAAGTCTTTCAGTATAATTTCAAGAAAAAAAACCCCCACACATCTTCAGTGACACACAAGTCAACAGCAGGTTTGGGGGAGGGGTAGATGCCTGACCTGGCTGCCCTTCTTGGGAGACAGGTGGATGACTTGTTCCTGCCTCTGGATGCGGGGGGCTCCCGAGTAGCCCGGACCTGACTTTGAGACGGGCGTTTCTGAAACAAACACACAAACAAATGGGCCCACCGGGGACAGTATGTTTTTCTATCCGATCCCCCCCTCCACACACACACACACACACACACACATATAAAGAGAAAATGCAAGATTCTGCTCAGGAGTCGCTGCCCACTCTGCTCATCTGTATGTATTGTGGCACCGCAGCAGTCATGCTGCTGGGAGGCCGACAACACCAACATCACTCTCATTCTGCTTCTGCTGTGTCCAGGAAACAAAAAAACACAAAATAATAAAAAAGAAGCAGATTGCGTGCCATCAGAATAGACACACATCAAAAGGGAAAGTTATACCCAGACAGTTCCTGCTGACTGTTTATTCTGGGCAAGCTGGGCAGTGTGAGATTTTGTCAGACCGAGTGTGTGTGTGTGTGTGTGTGTGTGTGTGTGTGTGTGTGTGTGTGTGTGTATATGTGTGTGTGTGTGTTTTTGTACAAGTGTGCTTATTGTTATGTCAGGCAGGCAATTGAGACAGTTGTGTAATTGTCTACATGTTATGCAACGGGAGGTAAAGAGTAGAGGAAGGGAGAGATGGTGACCAGAGTACCATGTTGTGGAGAGCCGGGGGGGGGGGAGAGCGAGGGGAGAGAGAGACATGGTAGAGAGAGGTGGCATAACAGCTGCCTGAGGTGTCTGCAGCAACTCCATGTGCACCTCTTTGCATTCCTCTGCATGGTTGACTCTCCATGAACAAGACCCCCCACTGGGACTTTCTGCACTAATTAGGCTGGTTGGTGTGTGACTGTAGCAACGTGAGGCTGGGCATGTGCTCTTATGTATGCTTGTGTGTATGCACGCTTGTATACATGCATTCTTGCATGTATGTATGCATGCACATATATATATATACACACACACGCACACGCACACACAGATATATATATATCTATATATATCTATATATATAGATAGCGATATATAGCTATATATATATGTCTGGGGTGGGGGCTCACGTGCGTTAACATGATGATCAACTTTTTGTAAAGTTCAGCAATATTTACGTGTCTGTATTTGGGTAAGCAATCTTTGGTCTTCTCCAAATAAGGTTTAAAAAAAAAATCTGATGACATTAGTTCCATTTAGGTGGTACACACGCCCTTTTCTACGTTTTCAGAAGATTTATCAAATATTCTCACTTTCACTGTCAAAGTACCATTGCTGTGGAAGTGGCCAGTCATTTCAAACCTGGGCTTTAGTCTGCTGGGTTCCCAGTCCGATCCTTGAGCACCGCTGGTACTGCTGGATTTCTATTCTGCCAGGCAAATAATAACTTTCTACTGTCGTGTCAAGTACTCCAGCCATCCAAGTTGTGCAACAGCAGGAAACTCAAGACAACCAATATGAACTGCGTTGCTGGACAAATACATCATCACCTCACCACATTTAAAGCTTTGAAAAACAAAGGAAAGAGCAAGCTAGGATGGAGGACAGAACCTTTTCACATCCTTTTCTATATCACCTGTGAGTCCCCTTATTTGTAGGGCAAGGTTCTACACAGAGTCATCAAACGCCGGATCATTTTAGTGAGTTTGCTGACGTCTACACATTAAAAACCATGTAAAGGTTAAAAACACAGCAGGCTGGTTTTGGTACGCTGTGACGTAAGCATAGCAGTATAAAGAGCGCTGCAGATAATAACATTACAAAATGGGTCTGTTTGATTAAGATCTGTCAGCACACCTATCAGCAGTGACAGACGGACAGAGCCAGAACTATCACATGTCAACAGTGCTGTCAATGCTGGTTCTTTGGCACACCTACATCCAATAGAGCCATTATTATTTACAAGCTGCAGCTGTGTTTATCCTGCTATGCTTACATCACAGGCTGCGTCTGAATTCACTTACTAGCATACTAGTACACCGAAATAGTATGCGAGTGTTTTCTTATGTGCGTAAATAGTAAGTATGCACCTAATAGCATGCAATCAAATACCCAGGAGTCATACTACATGCAGAGAAATATCAGAGTATGCAAACACTGGACGCTACGCTGGCACGAGTATCCCACAATGTGTTGCCATACTTCAATGGTAGAGCGTGATACAAAACCCTAGCAGCAAAACTGTGGGATCATTTAAATGCAAGTATTACTTTTTAATATGCTAAGCTGTTAAATTAATCATTTACTTTTGTGTTTAATGTGGGTCGCCACAATGGTAACAAGTTAATAAGCATGTCATTATTAATGGTGCATTGACAAAGTAGCGTGTCCGGAAAGCCATTGTACCTTTTACTCGCATATTAAAAGTATGCTAGAAGATAGTACACATACAGACAGGTGACAAATAAAAGTTAAAAAGCTGAATGCTAGACCCCTACAGTGAGGGGGTCCGGGGGCTCCGTTATGCTGTGGGGGATATTTTCCTGGCAGGGTCTGGGTCCACTTGTCCCCTTAGAGGGAAGGGTCACTGCAGATCAATACAACGTTATTCTGAGTGATCACCTTTATCCTATGATGAGACATTTCTGTCCTGATGGGAGGGGTCTCTTCCAGGATGACAATGCCCCCATCCACAGGACACGAGGGGTCACTGGATGGTTTGATGAGGACGAACAAGGTGTAAATCACATGCTGTGGCCTTCAGTCACCAGATCTCAACCCATCTGAACACCTACGGGAGGTTTTGGACCGACGTGTTAGACGGCGCTCTCCACCCCACCATCATCAAAACCCCAGATGAGGGACTATCTTCTGGAAGAATGGCGTCCATCCCTCCAGTAGAGTTCAGAGACTTGTAGAATCTATAATAAGGAGCGCTGGAGCTGTTCTGGAGGCTCACGGTGGCCATACACCTCTGTAAGACAATGATGTTGGGTTTTCCTTTAATTTGTCACCCGTCTGTATGTAGAATGTATGCAAGCACAGAGTACCAAGACCAACCTGCCACGTCTTTAACCTTTCCATGGGTTTTAACCCATGGGTATCAGCAAACTCACTAAAATGGTCTGGGGTTTAGTGACTCTTCAAACCCCAAGGATGAGAAGAGAGGGCAGCCTAGCTCCACGCAGGGTCCACTGCCCAGCCCGCTGGACATGACAGTGTGTGTGTGTGTGTGTGGGGGGGGGGGGGGGGGGGTTGAGAGGAAATAGGAAATAGAGTGAGAGAGCAGGATGACCCCTGTGTGACACTGGTTATTCCTGAATGAAAGCTGACCCCGAAGTCTCCGATAGTGATGATGTGGCCAATAGATGGGGGGAGATTGAGAGAGAGAGAGAGAGAGAGAGAGACAACGTGCGGGAGAGAGAGAGAGAGAGAGAGAGGGAGCGACAGAGCGAGAGAGACAGAGAGAGCTTGAGCGGGGCCTTAAACCACAGAGACAGCCGGCTGGCCTGCTCGGGGCTGGGTTCAACTTAGCTGACCCAGTCTGAGCTGGCCCAGGCTGCAGTTTTCCAGTCTGAGTAAGAAATCCTGAGTGCTTTTAAGACGACCGCAGAATGAGTGGCTAGGGCCTTTTCCTGGTGATTGCTGCGGTCAGAAACAGGTTGAAAACACAGCTGGAAAAAAAAAAAAGAAAAAAAGAAAAAGAGCCTGGAAAACAACAAAGCAAGCTGACTCTCTGCAAAGAGGGAGCGGGGTAGCGGGACGCAGCACGCAAGTCTCCGCTGGTCTTCGGAGGAGCCGAGCTGAAAACCCGCCTGAGCTGCACGCTCTCCGCACGGCGGCACGCCGCACAACAGAACGGGTGGAACCGAAATGTGCCGATAAATAATACAAAAAAAAAAAACGTTTGAGCGAGATGAGAGACAAGCACGATGACCCAGGCTTGAGTCACGGTATGCTTCGACCTTGAGGTGCAGGCTGTGTAGGGGAGAGGGGAGGGGGGGGGAGGAAAAGGCACACAAAGAGTCTGTTACACAACTGTACCGACAGGAAAGAAAGGCATTTCTCTTCATTATCTACGCCTTTGAATTCAACCGTGGAGGAGACGAAGGAAAGGGAAGTGCGAGAGAGGCGAGGGAGGCTTTAAGAGAGAGAGAGAGAGAGACATGACAAGAATGTTGACTTGTCTTCGCCGCATGATTTACCTGATCCTCGCTCTGCTGAGCACCTGCCTAGATGTGGTATACCGTCACATTTCACTACAATCTCCGATCACAGCTAGAGCGGTTTGCACTTCAACACCCGACATGACCACCTCCCTCCACAAGGCCTCCGAATGAAGACATGCTGCCTCAGCACTTGATATTTCCTGTTGGCAGCGTGTTCGGACAATTCTTGCGTCTTCCCCGAGTTTCTCCGTCGAATCCAGGTCAAACGATAGCAAACCGCTAAAATTCAGCTTTTAAAGACACAATCCATCCATCCATCCATCCATCCATCCATCCATCCATCCATCCATCCGTTATCCAAACCACTTATCCTGCTCTCAGGGTCGTGGGGATGCTGCAGGCTATCCCAGCAGTCATTGGGCGGCAGGCGGGGAGACACCCTGGACAGGCTGCCAGGCCATCACAGGGTAGACAAAGATATATACACACACACACACACACACACTACCCCGGGGCTCGAACCCAGGACCTTCCTGCTGTGAGGCGACTGCGCTAGCCGCCGTGCCACCGGCACGGCACGGTGGCCAAAAGACACAACAGCATTTACAATAAACGACATTTACCTGTCGACCCCCGTTCGACTCCTCCCCCTTCCTCCATTCTCGACCAATTGGGAGTGGCCTTGCCGCTTGACGCGCCTTCTCCCACCGCCTGTCTCTCTGAGGACATGGGAGAGTGACGGTTTCCAGCAAATCTGGAAAACGAGCGGACAGACAGACACACACACACACACACACACAGATTAGAAACACCGAGTCATTCCCTAGCGTACCTTTTTCTGGAGTTGAATAAACTCCAAGGCGGCTCAGGTTGTTCGTCAGCTGAACATCTGGGCCACAGCCCACCGCCACCGCCACCTCCCTCATGAATTCAGTAATAATGAGGTGTCTCTGTTACCACAGGGCGAAGACTCAAGTGACTCTGGATGAAGGCAAACACCGATTTTTGGAGCTGTTCAGGGTGAGCAGTGGACGGCTAAAGCGGCGGCGGACGCGGTTGTGCGAGGGGTGAACAGAGTCGATCCGACGACCCTTGCAACCGCCCGGCCGTTTTCACACCCAAGCAGACGCCGCAGACTTTGGAAAGTTGCCCAAAAAAAAAGATTCCCGGGCGGTTCCCATCCCAACCTTGGAGAGGGGGCTTAACGATACCTATGCGACCCAATGAGATATTTCAAACGGGATTTTGTTTGAACCGCAACACAACTTACGAATGACACAAGGTAAAGCGTACAACCCACCTTTCCCACCCCGCACTTATAGGACACACACACACACACACACACACTACAGCTTCTTGCAACCCGCGCCTCCTTACTGTTCAGGCATGGACTTCTGTCTCCAGTGTGCGGAGCCTGCAGACGCGTCGCTGGAGCAGGAGAGGTTGCTGGGGGAGCTGCGGTTGTGAGGGGAGCGGCCCAGAGCAAAGGAGGAGGCCAGGCTGTAGCTGTCACTGCCCGGAGACATCCTGTAGCATGTGCAGACACACACACACACACACACACACACACACACACACACACACACACACACACACACACACACACACACACACACACACACACAGCAGAGATGGGATCAGAGCTGGCCTGACTGAGAAAATAAAGGCGAACTTAATTCATTACAGAAGCAAAACCTTCTGAGTTGTGTCCGTGGAGGAAACTCCACCGATTGATGATTTGGTGCATCTAGTCTGCACACACACACACACACACACACACACACACACACACACACACACACACACACACACACACACACACACAAACACACTCTCTGGATGAGGGGACATGAATACTTTGAGTTTTACAAAACACCAGAAAACAATTTTTTCCCCCTAATTTATTTTGTTTTTCCCCTTTTTCTCCCCAATTGTACTTGACCATTCACCCCACCCTTCCGAGCCGTCCCGGTCGCTGCTCCACCCCCCCTCTGCCGATCCGGGGAGGGCTGCAGACTACCACGTGCCTCCTCTCATACATGTGGAGTCGCCAGCCGCTTCTTTTCACCCGACAGTGAGGAGTTTCACCAGGGGGACGTAGCGCGTGGGAGGGTCACGCTATTCCCCCTTGAACAGGTGCCCCGACCGACCAGAGGAGGCGCTAGTGCAGCGACCAGGACACGTACCCATACCCGGCGTCCCACCCGCAGACACGTCTAATTGTGTCTGTAGGGACGCCCGACCAAGCCGGAGGTAACACGGGGATTCGAACTGGCGATCCCCGTGTTGGTAGGCAACAGAATAGACCGCCACGCCACCCGGACGCCCTTTTTCATGTTGTTTTAACAGTTAAACTTTACTTTGTCATTTGGAAGAAACTCAGAGGTAGCAAAACATTCATTATTTCACATGCGACAAAAGAATCTGCAACATGCCTTGGAAAAAAAACAATAGTATATTTTGGATCAGTTTAACACAGCATGTATCTTTTTTCCACATTCTTTAAACGAATGTTTTGGCCCACTCACAGTTGTCTTGCAACCTCTTACAGGCCTCCTTACTGGTGGTCCAATAGCTAGATAGACATCTTGACTATCTAAGGTTTAACCTAGGGCATCTTTGAGCCACACCTCTAATCCTGCAGCCTGAGTCGTGTGGTCTTTTACTCTGAGGGCACTTCCCATCTGCATTCACTTCCGCCCTGTTCCAGCAACCATGATGACCAAAGACCTCATGAAGCCAGCTTTAAAACAGTTAAAGGGCTGATAACCACAGTCTCTCATCATCATCATCAGCCGCCTCTCCGGGGTCGGGTCACGGAGGCAGCAAGCTAAGTAGGGCGCTCCAGACGTCCCTCTCCCCAGCAACGCCCTCCAGCTCCTCCTGGAGGATCCCAAGGCATTCCCAGGCCAGACTGGATATGTAGTCCCTCCAGCGAGTTCTGGGTCTACCCCGGGGTCTCCTCCCAGTTGGCCGTGCCCGGAAAATCTCCAAAGGAAGGCGCCCAGGAGGCATCCTGATCAGATGCCCGAACCACCTCAACTGGCTCCTTTCGACAGGAGGGAGGAGCGGCTCTACTCCGAGCTCCCTCCGGATGTCCAAGCTCCTCCCCCTGTCTCTAAGGCTGAGCCTAGACACCCTATGGAGGAAACTCATTTCAGCCGCTTGTATCCACGATCTCACCCTTTCGGTCACTACCCAAAGCTCATGACCACAGGTGAGGGCTGGACCGAAGACTGACTGGTAAATTGAGAGCTTTGCCTTCCGGCTCAGCTCCCTCTTCACCACAACGGTCCGGTACAACGTCCACATTACTGCTGTCAATCTCCCGCTCCATCCTACCCTCACCTGTGAACAAGACCCCGAGATACTTGAACTCCTTCACTCGAGGCAACAACTCATCCCCAACCTGGAGGGAGCAATCCATAACCAAAATTGCAAACAAAAATGTATGAACCCAACCTCCATAAAAACAAGTACTCACCTCTTGGTGTCCATGGGCCGTCCATCGCTGCTGACACTGCGCGGGATGACGGCGCCCCTCTCCAGCCTCTCCGCTGACAGGGTCTTGCCCATGGAGCTGCCCAGGCTGACGGCCCGGTTCGGGGTGTGGGGCTGGGGCGAGGCCGTCAGCGACTGCTGGGGGCTGCTGGAGGTCCTCTGCCACTTATTGTTGTTGCTGCGAAAGGGGAACTTGTATTCGAAGGAGCCGCCATCGCTGCTGCTGCTCTTGTACTCCACGACAGGCATGCGGTAGAGCTCTGAGCAGCCCCTTCAGAGGAAAGGGCTTTTAGTTTTATAGAGCATATGTAAAACATTTACACCCCCCCCCCCCAAACACACACTTTTTTCACCTGGTAGCAGTTGGGAAGGGCTATAAAACAACACAAAGGCCACAGAACGCAAACTCTCCACCGACGGGTATAACGACTGCTTACTACACTAACAGGTGGCAAATGCCCTTCAGTCAATAATGGGAATTTAATTAGCTTAAATTCATACCATCATAATCAAAAATGGATGCGGCCCATGCATTAACACGGTATATGTATTGCTGTACACCTTTGTGACCCACGGGAGCAATGCTCATTTGTCTCGGCATACACACATCGGCAACACTACAATTAGAGGACCTGCTTACGTACGTATATCCTTATCCACACCACATCCTACTCTCAACCGAGGCCGACCGAGCCCTGGTCCGGCACACGCCTCCCCTCACCTGCGTGGCGTGGCGTCGTCGTGCGGCGGGATGATGACCACGCGTACCGTCACTGAGGTCCGCAGCAGGTCTATCATCTGCTCGTGGGTGAGCGTCGCCACGGCCACCTTGCAGATCTCCACCAGCCGGCTGCCCTGCCGTAGCCCCGCCTGCCAGGCGTAGCCGTAGGGCTCCACCTGGGTGCAGCGGGATGGTTACCACAACTTCTCGACTACACAAAGATCACATACCTACGCCTTAAAGCCTCACTGTGTACTTTTCTCTATCACCTTATTAAGGTCTTGAACGTGTACACAACACATCGAGACCTCTGGCACTTCAACGCACCACTTAACTCCGCTGTTGTCGCCTCAGATGGTCTGAGGTGACAACAGAGGGCAGTATTGTCGCAGTACCAGCAAACGAGACGCGATCCTTTATTCGCACACGGGAACCGATTATGAAAATTCATGTGGGATTTGAGAGGTTTTTCCCCCAGCACTGGCTTGTCGGTGGTTGACGTTGTAGCAAAATATGTGTGGCCCATTGCTGACGAAAAAACAACATCCAAAATCCCACATTCGTTTTTATCATGCCTTACAGTGAGCCTCACTTCCTGTGTGTGAGGAAATGACCACGTGTCATTCTCTAAAATGGAAAAATTGCACAATGTCGCTTTAAATGATCCCATGAAACAACTTTGTCTTTTTGGATTTTTCCCCCCTTTTCTCCCCCAGTTGTATCTGGCCAATTACCCCACTCTTCCCAGCCGTCCCGGTCGCTGCTCCAGCACCCCTCTGCTGATCTGGGGAGGATCAGCAGAGGGGTGCTGTGGAGTCGCCAGCCGCTTCTTTTCACCTGACAGTGAGGAGTTTCACCAGGGGGATGTAGTGCGCGGGAGGACCACACTATTCCCCCCCCCCCCAAACAGAAACAATTTCTATTTGTCTCTGTTTTTCTTGTTTCTATTTGTTGTCTATTTTCTTGTTATCTTGTTAGTTTTTGGGTTTTTTTTGTCTTACTATAGAGCTGGAGTATCTGTAGTAGAACCCAATTTTCCCGTCGGGGATGAATAAATTCTGATTCTGAACAGGCGCCCCGACCGACCAGAGGAGGCAGTAGTGCAGCGACTAGAACACACACCCAGATCCGGCTTCCCACCCGCAGACACGGCCAATTGCGTCTGCAGGGACATCAACCAAGCCGGAGGCAACACAGGGATTTGAACCAGCGATCCCCATGTTGATAGGCAACGGAATAGACTGCCATGCTGCCAGGGAGTGGGGAGCACCCCCACCCCCCCGAAAGAACTTTAAGGGTACCACAAAGAGTACCACAAAAATCTGCAAAGTGATGTATATCTGAGTGAAACAGAAGGTTCGGTGGGGGGGGGGGGGGGGGGTTGATCTGACTGACCATCAATAATGACACTGCCTGAAAGATCACTCGTCTCCTCTCAACCTCACTTCCAATTCACGGGACTTCTTTGTTATATAGGGCCACAAGTACAAGATGACATGACTTAAAAAAAAAAATCATTCTACTTTTCAGGATGAGAAAAATATGATTCTCATAAAGGAGAAAACTTTGTTTTATGAATGTCTGTGTGAAAGAGTTGTACATCAAGTGCAGATAACAGAAAACATATGGCAACGCTTTATTCTAGGGGGTCGGAAATTACCTAGGAATTTCTTAGTGATAAGGTGGTAGTTTTTACAGGTAATTTTACAGCTAACCCTAACCCTAGCCCTAACTCTAACCCTAACCCAAATTACAAGGTAATTTCAACCTTATTTCTAAGAAAATACATGATAATTACCATCTTATTACTAGGAAATTAATTTCCAACCCCCTAAAATAAAGTGTAATCAAATATATTTATACATTCATATATATTTATGCAACTTTATTTTGAATCCACCCACTATCCAAACTGCTTATCCCAGCAGCCATTGGGGTGGCAGGCGGGGAGACAGGCCGGACAGGCTGCCAGGCCATCACAGGGCCGACACGCACATTCACACCTAGGGACAATTTAGTACAGCTGATTCACCTGACCTACATGTCTTTGGACTGTGGGAGGAAACCGGAGCACCCGGAGAACATGCAAACGCCACACAGAGGATGACCCGGGATGACCCCCAAGGCTGGACTACCCCAGGGCTCGAACCCAGGACCTTCTTACTGTGAGGCAACCGCGCTAACCGCTGCGCCACCGTGCCGCCCTTATTTTATTTTGAAAATATAATTTTCATTTCACAGGACCTTTAAGAGTACACCACAGTTCAGTTCTGCAGCAGCAGTAAGAAGATTAAAGCAGCTGTGGCTTTTCAGGCCTAACCGCCTGTAAGATTTTGCAGCAAAAAAGCTTCCATCTACGTAATCAGAAGTAGAGAGGGGGAAAAAAAAGGACATAAATAAATACACAAACGGCCAAGGGTGAAGAGGTTGTGTATGTATGGCAGGTGTTCTGCGACGGCAGACTGGGTGTGTAATGAAATGTACAAAACCTCAGGCAGGTTTATGTAAAAACACAGACGGACGGGGCTAATCACCTCGGCCACAATGCCCTCGTAGTTCACATGGAAGCCCAGCTGACCCAGGCCGTTCCGACGCAGCGTCATCTCTGATGTATCACAGCCTTTAGTCAGTAACTGCAGACACACAGACAGACAGACAGACAGACACACACAGATATGGGAAAAGCACAGAGACGGTAAGGAACAGGAATGCAGGACGGGATAAATTCTCTCTCTCATATATGTATCATGGTCTGTCTCACAGTAGCGCATCGCATCTTGGAGTACAGCTACGCTTGTGACAAAAAAAGCACGCAAAAATCCTTTATTGTACTGTACTCACAGAAAACTGGCACAGAAAAATAAATAAATTAAAAAAAAAAGGAAAAACAACAGGATATCGGAGGCCACCAAGTGTGCACAACAGGTATGTCGCTACTATACAGAGTCTTGCTATGGTTGAATAATCAACAACCTATGCCCGAGGGCGGCCTGACAGGACGCGGAGGCGGGGCAGGCTAAGCTAACTGCTAGCCCATGCAGACCGGCAGTGCTGATAACACTGACGGCGGTCTGGCGGCGGCCTCGCCTGGCGTTGAACGAGGTGTTTTTGGTGTCGCTGTTTGGAGTGCGGGGAGGTGTGTCGAGGGTGTGTGGCTGGGAGAGCTGGCGCTGGATTGGCTGAGGGAGCCTGGAAACACCGAGGGCGGTCTGACAGGATGCGGAAGCGGGGCAGGCTAAGCTAGCTGCTAGCCCATGCAGACCGGCAGTTCTGACAGCCATCCTGGCTGGCGTTCGTTCCCTTGGCCCGTGATTTTTTGTTGTTGTCTAGTTTGGATATATGTTGCTTTGTATATATTTATTAGTTTAGATATGTGTGTTCTTGTAGTTTTTGGATGTGTTTTTGTCTTTGTTTTACACTGCTGTAGGCTGGGGGAAAAAAACAAATAAAGTGCTATATGCTATATGCTCCCACTATGTTACACTATATTATCTTATGTACCAGAAGTACACACTATATATATATATATATATTCACCTATCATCCACCTCACATCGACAGCAATAACTGCAACCCGCATACAGCAGTTGAACATGTATTTAAAATTGTATGTTTGTATTGCACAAACATGTGTATTGCACATCTGGTTTAAAGAGGTGGTGCACATCGCCCATATGTAGGTGAGACATGTTGACCAAGCGAGCAGGAAGTGATCCCGAAGAGCCCACACACACACGAGAACAAGAGGAAAGGAATGTAAGAGAAAAGCTAACAATTCATGGACCAACTTGAAGGCCCGGGGAAACCCGAATTTCACACAGAAGAGCAAATAAATTCTGATGCGGATTGGCACCCGGGGTGAACAGAAAGACTCTTTTATCGGAGGGACTGATTGGAGACACTTGTGATGTTCTCTGAAGTTGTTTTTAATGTTCGTGTGTGGGCGAGTGAGCGAGAGAGAGACAGCAGAAAAGATGGAGAAAAGAGACAGAGAGAGAGCGAGAGAGCAAGCGAGAGAGAGAGAGCGAGAGCGAGAGAGCAAGCGAGAGCGAGAGAGAGCGAGAGCGAGGGAGAGAGAGGGAGAGCGAGAGAGCGATGTTCTGTAACCGAGTGGCCCCGAGGCCCCTCTCCCTCCTCTCTGGCACGGAGGTAGTCCAAATGATTGAAGATTAACGCCAGATGAAACATGAAAGTGATGCGCTCCTGAGCTGCGCTCTCAAAATAAACCACGTGTCCGCGTGTGTGTGTGTTTGGGTGTGTACATCAAACCGGATGGCGGACTTAATCACGGTTTTCAAGCCAGGTTAAAACGTATACAGGATAAAACACATAAACGTGGACAAAACACACACACACACACACACAGAGTTTGAAGATGGGGAGCAGCTGTTGAAATGGATGCACTCAAAAGCATCAGTGGTTACATAAGGAAACCCTCATTTTCCAAGCCAGTTACCATGGAAACAGCAGAGAAAGAGCTAGTGTCATCCGTGTGTGTGTGTGTGTGTGTGTGTGTGTGTGTGTGTGAGTTTATGCATGCATGTACATTAGTGTTCAATTAGGAACAGGTTAGCCAGGGGGTTTTCTGAAGCACCCTCCATGAGCTCGGCAGTGCGATGCCAGCTTTGGTTCGGCGGACCCAGCCATGTTGTCGCCACGGCGGACCGGTAGCACACGCTACCTCGTTAGCTAAGGATTTGAGTACAGTGAACGTTCTGGGTCAACAAAAGCAACACGCCGCCATCAGAGCTTCGGTCCTTCTCATTCGATCTCTGAAGGCCGCTTCCTGTGCCGCTCTACTTACCGGATGTGCACTTGTGTGTCCATGTCTCTGTTGAGGTGAGTCTTCGCTCAGTCAGCTAAGTTACTTGGCGCAGTGTTGTCAACGACTAACAGCCTAACGGACCTCGGTCCATTTCGCTAGCTAACACTTGAACGACCGGGATTTCACTCCTACCTATGGGCCCTGACACGCCAGGCTGACGGTCGGCCATCGTTGGGCTGTCGGTGAGCGTCCAAGTTTTTGCGGTGTGTCCTGCACCGTCGGCACTAGTCGGACCCCTGTCGGCAGCTTTTCGGCCAACTCAGCACGTTGAATCGGCGGAGCCCAATCGGTGAGAGAGGTCACTCCCACTGGCTGTTCAGTTTCGCGAATTGGTGGAGAAGGTACATGCTAGCTGGCCGTCGGCTGTGGTCTTTGCGGTGTGTTCAGGTGCTACTTTTTGGCCCAGACAGCAGGCGACGTGAGGCAACACAACAGTCGGCCTTCGCCGCCGCTGGTGGGTTTGGTGCATCTGGGCCCTAAAACGACCACGGGCGGTCAAAATGACCGCCGGTTTTTTAAACTCTATATTCCGTCAAGATAAATACCCAGCTGAGAT